>NC_037675.1:17921937-18221937 GCF_003255815.1 Theropithecus gelada | reverse complement strand
TCACATTTACACTTATTATTTAAACATTAGCAGAGAAGGCACTCACTTCTCCATTTACTAAGAATCCACAGATTTTCTTTCTTATCTAGAAAAAAGAAATAGTGATCATTTTCGGTCCACAACCAGTTTTCTCATAGTGTCATTGCATAAAAAAAACTTCGGCTAGACTTTGAAACATTCATATGTACCATGAGTAACCGGTGCATGGTCTTATGACAAGACAGAATATTTGAAATCAGAAATGCCCCCAAATCCAGGCCCATTATCATGGTATATTACACCACATTCTTCTTGCCAGACTAAAAGCAGCAAAGGGAGGAAAAAAGATGGTTTTCCAAAACTGACAAGCATGCTACTTTTCAGTAACAAATTTGTTTACGGCTTCTTCCTCCTAAATCAGAACACAAATCTACTGCAAATATTTAACTAGACTATTTCAAACTCCAAAATCATATTCTAATAAACATTTCCATAATTACTTAACCAACCTCAGAATATAATTCAATACTCCTCTTTCTGGTAGGCAATTAATGGATGACACTACTATTGCTGGAATATTAATAAAATTAATATTAATCCACAATGTATTCTAGATGGAAAAGGCAAATTGTAATGAAATTGCTTTGAAAAACATAACATCACCATTTGAAACAACTCAACATTTTTAAGAGATTATTTCCAACTGCATTTACAAAAAAACAATCTTTGTCGCACATGCCCACATGAAAACAAACTCTAAGAATACAGAAGGAAATTGTTCTCAAACCATAATTCAACATGGTGACATTACAATTATTTCTGGGCCTCAATAAGCTATTTTCCTTCCACTGAACACCCCTCAGAATGTAACTTTTTAAAAAACTTTTGAAGGCAAGTAAAGAGTTAAGTGTAATTTTAACACTTCTGTTCTACTATGAAATAAAACCACAATTTTATATATAACCATAATGTGAATCAAAGGAAATAGGGAAGCAAATAACTGCGTTTAGAGAGGTCACCATTACTTCACAGTCACTGTTTTCACTAAGTAGCTACTGGAAGCATACTCTTCAACAAAATTGTTAATCTAGAGTCTACAATCATTCAAACCACCAGTTTTAGCTCTTCAGAGTACTTTTGATTATTATAACACCATTATCACAACTTTTTGCAACAATGCTCACTGAGAATTAAAATAAAGGTGATTCTATTGTCAATTAATGCATCACCATATGTAACAAATACTGATCTTAATGTTTTATGATAAACATACGTGTGTTTATGACATTTAATATAAACGAATCTAAATCGGCATCTGCTTTAGTGAAAACTTTTGAGTCCCTAAAAGTTGTAATTTACAGAAAAAGAAATAGAGACTGAGCTCTCCAAAAAATTCACACACCAAAAAAAAATTGTACATACAAAAGCCATAAAGGCACAATACAGTTATTTTTATCCTCACTTCCTAAATTCATATTAAAAGAAATGTCATTTTTGTATGTTTAAAAAAGAACTATTTTGTTTACCTTTTCCACAGACTGTTCAAGAACTGCCAAGGTACCACAGATTTTAAAACTGACAACTAGAGTACTTAGCAGTTGCCAAAACAACACAGCTGGATTCTTAAAGGGAAAGTACTCTTGGGTAATGTACACCTAATTACAGCTTTAGAGAACCTCCTCTTCATATAGTAATAGATGACACAAGACACAAGGGAAACATACTGTGCTAAAAACCCGAAAAAAAGTTAGACAATGTTTGTTTAAAAATACATATGCTATTGTTAACACATCACGGCAGGCCTTTCTAACAGGGCATTTATTGGAAGCCCAATCTCACTGTAAACTAAAACGCAGGTTAACACTACATTACAGTCAAGCTACACACGGTTCCCTGTTGGACCATAACAGGAGGCTCGCTTCACAGCTCAGGAATCTATTTCAGATGTGAGCAACAATTCTACAGTTACACTTTTAAAGAAAAACTGTTTTCTTATTCAGGATTGCTCACCTTTTCCAAACTTGTTTGCGCTATCTCACTTACTTTAAGAAACCTCACTGCTCAAAGGCATGAAATCAAGCCAAAAAGCAAAGTTTCTAACACAAAAAATCTTTCTGCGTGCTGCGATCTACCTGAATGGCAGGGGGCAGCCAGCGGTTCCCTGTGCAGCCCCTCTGTCCCCGCGACGTCTCCCTGCACGATCTGGCGTCCGCAAGCGCAGGTGTCCGCCGCAAACAGCGACACCGCCACTGACATCTACACACTCACAGAATTCGTACCTAAGCGTTCCGCCCCGTTAGACCAATCTTCTCCCAAAGCAGAAGTGGGGGAACTTCTTCAAGTCCAACAGGGAAGAAGGCCCCCCGCACTTGGGGCTAATCCCTTCAGAGAGACCCCCGGACTTGGAGGGAAAAGGGGAAGGAAAGGGCCCTCGGGGCGCACTGCCCCGGAGAAGCTCCGGGGGCCCCAGAGAACTCCTTCAACTTTCAAGGAGGCGACGTCCACCACCGCCCCCCGGCCCCAAGCGGTGCGCGCCCGGGGAGGCTGCTTGCCACCAGCCCGCGCCGCTGAGCTGCCCTCGGCCCGCCCAGCCGAGCCCCATCCAGCCGCCCAGCCGAGCCCCATCCAGCCCCCCGGCCCGCCCTCGGGGCACCCCGCCCCCACCTCCCCGGGCGCCTAGCTCCTCAGCGCCGACCCCGACCCGACCACCCCTCGCCGCCTCCCAGCACCCTACCCGCCCTGCCGACGCGCGGCCGCGATCCTGGCCCCCTCCAAGCCGGACACGGCCTTGTCCAGGGGTCCCCGGAGCCCCGCGGGCGACCCTCTCTGCCGCGCCGTCCCCCACCCCAGCACCCCCACCCCAACCCCTACTCGGCCCCCTAAGCGAGACACGGCCCCCTAAGCGAGACACCGCCCCCCTCCAGGACTGCCGGCGCCGCGGACCAAGCCCCGCTGCCCGCGGCCCTCACCGTGTCTCTGGATTAGCTGGCGGGCGCGCACACGCCGCAGCCCGGGCCCGCCACCAGCGCTCCGCGCCGCCCGGAGCCGCCTCTTTCAGCCCGGGACTCGCCGGGATATCCGCGCACGGATCCCCACACCGGGGCTATTTTTAGGAGACAGGCCCCGGCCAGACCGGAACTCGTTCTGTGCTGCGCTTGCGCACTACGGCCTCTGCTTCGGTGTCCCTCCGCCAGCCCTGTCTTCCCCTCCCTCCTGGGTTGCCTTCCTCGCTTCTCCCGATCAGTTTCTTTTCAGGGCTGAATTATCCTCTCGGTGGATTCTAGAGTAGCTGGAATAGGAAAGACAACGGTAGGGCAAAGAGAGTCACAGTGCTTGGAAGCGGGCGCTATTCCACAAGGACGTGGGGGCGGACTATGTTTTTCCGGGTGGGTGAGGAGACGATCACCCGGCACAGGAAGGAGATGACGGCGGCTTGGCGCCGGGGCCGCGGGTTGGAGCTCCCTTCCCTCTGAAGGACCGTGTTCTCCTGAAAGGGATACTGGTCACTTGATGAGGGCCCGGGCGCCTCCCAGGGCGGGGCGGCCAGGCGGCGTCGCGCCCTGCCGCCCCCGCTCAGCCGCCGCCGCCTCCCTGACCGACCCGCGGGAGCCCAAGCCGGGAGCGGCCCGGTGACGCGGCGCGTGGCAAATCGCCGCGCGTGGCCCGCAGGGCGGCCAACCCGGGCGGCGGGGCGGTGAGGCTGCGTAGCGGAGCGGGGCGGGGCGGGGCGGGGCGGGGTTCGCGGGGGCGGGGCGCGAGGCCGGCGGCCGCCCAGAGTCCGGGACCAGGCGGGTCCCTGGGCCAGCCCCCTCCCTCCCTCCCTCGAGGCGCTCTCGACCTCCCCAGACGTTGGCTACCCACGCCCGCATTGTGGTCAGGGCCGCACCTGTGCTCGCCCCGGGGCATGGGCAGGTCACCCTCAGGAGCAAGCACAAGGGGACCCTCGGACCCGGGCCCGGAGAGAATGGGACTTGAAGGAATCTCGAGGGCGAGAAGGCCCTTTCAGACAGGCCAGCCGAGCTCCGCAGGTCCCAGGACAGTAGCAACCTCCTTGTTGTGACTTAATAATTGCTAGGATGCCTGGGGCGGTAAACTGTGATGGACATTTCGCGTATGACAGCGTATGTAATACAACGGCCCCATGAAGCGGATTCAGTTTCTATTCCCATTTTACAGATGAGGAAAGGGAAGCTGAGAGCTAAAGTGACCAGTCAGGGTCACAGCTTCAGAGGAGGGCTCTGAGGACTTGAACTCCTGACCACTCTGCATGCTGCCTTTTCTGAGACAGGTGCAAAGGGGATAGGCTTAGGACAGCCGTTGTGTTTTCTGGGGCTACTGATTTTGTTTAGAGAAGTCTTTAGGAGATGAGCCATTGTTGGCCCTCTCATCCAGAAGACCGCTCACCTCTGAAGAGTTTTTCGGGGCCACAGTGCCTGCATGTGCCCCCAGAGGTGCCTGTGTAATGGACACGAAGCCAAATGGTTGTTTGCATTTGAAGATGAGAAATTCAATCCCACAGCACTTAAAACAAAGTGGTTGGGGTGGGTGAGCAGATGAGCAGAGGCTGTGAGCAGAGGAACTGGGAAGTTACAAAGGAAGCCAGAGACTGGCCGGCTTCCTCCCTCAAGGACAACGGGGCAATGTGCTGGGGAGAGCCCAAAACAAAGGCGGCACATAGACAGCAGACGCCAGAAAATAAACCTGGAGCTCTGCACAGAGCTCCACAACACCAGTGTTCAGGAGAGCCAGCAAAAGGGACTGCAGGGAGGTTTTTAAAACATGTCAAAATGTGGTGTAAATCAGCAAGTCATGTGGAAATGCATGCTTTTTAACCTGCCAGAAGCTGCAGAGCCAGCTGGATTTGGCTCTTCTGCTCCAGGAGGACAGGAAGAATTTGATACTTATCCTTTAAAGCTTCGGGTCTGGAGTGGGGGCACAGTTATCAGTGGCCCCCTCCTTGCCACCTGCTGTCACCCTGGAAGAAGAGGCAGTGAAAACAGACTGTTCCAAAAGATGTTTTCACCCTCATTGCTCCACTCCAGCTCCCACCCTTCCAGAAGTTGAGCCTCCTGAGGCACAGAAGACTCAGCGCACACTGCCCACCCCTTACCCATTCCAATGCTATTGTTACCCTCAAAAAGTCAAGCAGAAAACTCGACTATGAGTCCAGCCAAAGCAGAAATGCAAAGAGTGTTTGCATCACTTTAGAGAGCACGTCTCTCCCTACCACTCTTCACGTCAAAGCCGTTGTCTGAGAATTGCAGGCAGTGGTAAAAAGGAAGAAAGGAAGGAAGGAAAGGAAGGAGAGAAGGAAAGGAGGAAGGTTAAGTTTAAGAATTCTAGAGCACAGCTATTAGCAGAGCACAATCACTGTTATTTGTAGTTAAAGCAACCAATTTTAGGAAATTGCCACAGCCTCTGTTCAGTTGTTGAAAACCCATACCTGAAGCCTAGTGTCTCCAGCAACTTCGAGTGCTCAGAAAGACCCTGTGCCGAGCACTTACGTGTGCCACTGGCTTAGAGGGAACTGAGGAGCAGCATCTGTCAGTCTTTCCCCTCTGGCTTCCTTGAAGGCACTCAGGGGTCCAGGTGTTTCTGAGCTGCAGGGGCTGTGCACTGGGCCAGGCACTGAGATACAGAGGTGAGAAGGAGCAGCCTTTTCTTCAAAGGGGCTGGCAGGCCATGGGGAGGATACACCTTAAAACACAGTCCGTCATGAGGAGTTTCCTAGGGGTGTGGGAAGATAACAATGAGTGTGTAAGGAGGGACAAAATTAGGGTAGGCTTCTTAGAGGAGGTGATGCCCACAGTGAATCTGGAAAACCTCCTGGTAGGATGCAAAAGGGACCCTCGCTGTGTCTTGATGTGAAGAATAATGCTCAAGCTGCCTAGAAGCCAAAGGAACCACTGACGACTCGGCCAGCTTCTCCCTCACCTCTTCCTGACACCCCACTTTCTCCATTCAGAAATTCGAGAAGCTTCTCTGTACACACAAGCCTGTTTCCTCCTGTCTTCAGGGTAAACCCTGCATCAAGTCAATCCATCAAGTCTCCACTTAGGCATCATTTTCTCTAATATGGGGTTTTACTCAATGTATAGTGTGTTTCTTTTTCTATGTCTGTATCCTCCCTTTAGAGAGTGAGCTCCTTGAAGAACTAAAACTGTAACTTATTCTTTATTGTATTCACTGTGTCTAGCACCAGTGCCTGGAATGTCCTAGAAAATCAAATAAATGTTTCATAAATATTTATGAGCAGCCTTTAGGCAGAGGGACTGCTGTGTGCAGGGACCTTGAGTGTGGCTCTGAGACCCCACAACTAGCACAGTATGCCTGGAGTCTGCACTGAGTACTGGGAAGCAGCTAAAAGAGTAGTTGGGAGTGAGATAGTGCATTGATTGATCATTAACATGTCAAGATCAAGCCATTCGGATTTTATTCTGAACCCCAACAGATTTTAAGCAGGTGAGGAGCTTGAGCTATTTGGCATTTTAGAAAGATTACTTAGGGAGTAGTGGTTGGTGGGGAGAGCAAGCCTGGAGGCAAGACAACCAGTTAGGAGGTACTGATGTTGTCAGACCCCCTCCCGCCCCACCACCTCCAAAGATCTCCACAAAGTTCCCACACATGCTGATGACTTCCTGTGTGTCCGTGTTTGAGAGTATGCTCTAGCTAGAGGGCTGGTTTCGGTAGATAAATATCCCAGCTTCCTCAAAACTCAGGAAGACATTTCTGAGGCATGCTCCCCGAAGTCTCTTGTGGAGGGATGGGTTGTCCCAGTAGATTGGGCACCCATTGACAGCCGTGGTGACCTACTCATTTGCACACTTCTGTTACCTCTTCTTCTTTCCCCTCTCTCACTTCCTGGGATCACCTTCCAAACACTCTACCTTCACCAGAATCTTTGGGAGTCTACTTTTCAGGGGACCTATTTGATGCCAGTGCTACCTGAGATAAGAAAGAGGACCTGAATGAAGGCAGTTTCCTGATACAAATGAGAAAGCAGGGGCAAAATAGAAAACTGTTTAGAAGTCACAACTCACTGGCTTGCTGACCTTTGAACCAGGGCTTAGAGGGAGTCGAGAAGTCCCAGTTGTCCCCCCAGGTTTCTTGTTTAGGCTGGACAGTAACAGCATTATTTAAGTGGGGAACACTGGAGGAAGACAAAATGGAAGGAGCTGGGGCTGGACAGAAAGAAATAAGATGAGTTCCATTCCACTTGTGTGGAATTTGAGATGCCTGTGGGACAGTATCTCCTTAGCCTCAGGAGCTGGAGAAAGATACAACTAGATGAGACTGGACACGTTAGCAGGGGACTTCTTGGAGGAGGAAAAAAAAATTTTTTTTTTTTCTTTTTTGAGACGGAGTCTCGCTCTGTCGCCCAGGCTGGAGTGCAGTGGCGCTATCTTGGCTCATTGCAAGCTCCACCTCCCGGGTTCACACCATTCTCCTGCCTCAGCCTCCAAAGTAGCTGGGATTACAGGCGCCTGCCACCACGCCCAGCTAATTTTTGTATTTTTAGTAGAGACAGGGTTTTGCCATGTTGGCCAGACTGGTCTCGAACTCCTGACATCAGGTGATACGTCCACCTTGGCCTCCCCAAGTTCTGGGATTACAGGCGTGAGCCACCACGCCCCGCCAGCAGGAAAAATCTAAGCAGATTTTTGAAGTTGAGGTATATAGGCTGAGGAAAAAGGGAAATGACTTATGGAGTAGAGGAATGACCAGAAGGAGGTGGTCAGGGAAAAGAATGGATTCATAGAGGAAAAAAGTAAGTTTACCCGAACCAGGGAAAACTCGAGCAAATAAGTGATTAGGGTAAAATGAGCCTCGAAGGAGTTTTGTGAGCCACTTGAGGACAGGGACTATGCCATGTTCAATCTTCTGTCTCCAATACTTACACAAAGTTGATATTTTTTAGGCATGGTGTGAACCAAGCAAAGTATCTTAAAAAACTAATATTTCTATCTCTCAATATTGTATGAGTATAAATAATTAAAAATTGAAGGTTTTTAATCTGTTACCCCAAATTAGTAGTAAATTCTCCCTCCAAATTTAACTTCGTATAAAGACTTTTATCTTGTTGAGAAGTGCCACATATAAGAGAACTATGTCTTACTTGTTACATCAAAGATCTAGTGACTTGTAACTATTTCAGAAAATAAAAATTCTACACTATTAATTAAACCTAAAGATAAAAACAGAATCTGCTTTGTTCTGTTCATGGGAAGTTCATCAGCTTTAAGATCCCTAATGTCTGTGTGCCAGAGAGAGAAAATCGTATACTCCTTTTCTATTGCAAGTTCTACAATAAACACCCAGATCTGTAACAAGTGCCATTTTACGATAAACTATGGCTAGGGAACTATAGCTCCTTAGATAAATGGTTGATTCCAGGACTGGGGCAAGAAAAAAGCAAGATGAACTTATGGTACCAGAAAATAATGGGGTCATGTCAAAGGAATAAAATAAATATCCATGAGCCCGTACTGATACTAATAAATAGTTAAGTGAATAAATAAATGGGAGAGAAGGTACAGATCTTCCTGACCGAAGAATTCCAACTAAAAAATGTAAAAGGCATAAGGACAATACAAAGCCATCATTAGGCAGACACCACTGTTAATAATTGTTGCAGTGGGTGAAAGGATGATTAGAAACAGGACATTTACATAGTCTCAAAGTAGTTTCCTATAAGATATTTATTAATTACAAAGGGAAAAATAGCAGCTTTATAGTAGAGAAACCCAGCAGACACCACCTTAAGCAAGTGAATAAGGCTAGCATCGTCAGTAATAAAGCATATCAACATCATGTATCCCATTATATGATGCAGTGAGACGGGCATCTCACTTCTTTGGTATTCTTGCTAAAAATGTATAACCTGAATCTAACCATGAGAAAACATCAGACAAACTGCAATTGTGGGGATATTTTACAAAATAACTGACCAATGCTCGTTAAAAGTGTCCAGGCCATGAAAGACAAGAAAAGACTGAGGACCCGTTGCAAACTGGAGGAAATCAAGGAGACCTGATTACTAAATGTAAAATGGGATTCTGTATTGGATCCTGGTGCAGAAAAGAGACAGAAATGGGAAAACTAGTGAAATTTGAATAAGGTCTGTATTCTATGAGCATATATAATAGTGTTATGTCACTGTTAGTTTCCTGATTTTCATAATCATATTATCCTTATGCAAGAATTCAATGAATTGTCTGCACCATTTTAAAAACTTTTGGTAAGGCTAACATTATTTCAGGATAAAAAAATTAAATGATAAAATATTTTAGTATTCTATGCTTTACTCAATTCCCCAATTTTAACCCTCATACGGAGTTAATACAGCCGGTATAAAGTATTTTTACAATGCTTTACAATAGTAAATTCAACTTCAGTTTGGGCAATATTAAGACCATTGGAAAATGTTTATAAGTATGAATGTGTTAACGTGATCAGTGTTCTGAATCGAGGGGGAAAAACACAGAAAAAAACAAAATGTTTGCGATTATTACACAAAGCCATACGGTTCCATGTCCACCATGTGGCTATTCCTAAACATCAGAAACTGACACATACACATGTATAATGTGGCCCATTACATCCTTTTCAGGTATTGAAAGGGGTGTTTTCACTTTTCTTATTTTAATATCACATGGGCTTTTATTCTTGAATGGCTGATGATGAAAAGGATGAATTCAGGTTCTCAAAGAAGCAGATAAAAGAACTTTTCTTTGCTCAGTTTGTATTCTTGCATGTAGAAGTCTACCTAAAGATTAAATAAACTTTTAAAATATAAGAAATTGAATCTTTGACAGCTGGATGTTTTACACAATTGAACTTCAAATAAGTCTTTCAATTTCTATTATATGTTGTCATTTTGTTATATTGTATTTTTTCTCTTATACAGAGTTTATTCAGACTTTGTGATTCTCTCTACAACCAATAATATATTCACATGTCAATTACAGTAATTCCAAACCTTGAGTTTATTTTCTTTTCATGTTTTATATTCAATCCAAAGAGAGGCTGCATTTCACACATCTCCCGATATCCCACCCACATCGACCCTTGCATATGCAACCATCATGATCTCTCCCTACTGTTCTCTTTGCCTGTGTATTTTTGTCTCAAAATTTCTTTTAAAGGCTTGACCTCTCTTACCGAGAACCCTTTAGTTACCCTTCAATAATCTCTTTTGAAATGCATTCCAGGCATTATCAGACTCTACCATGCCTATTAAGATGTCCATTTAGACCAATTCTGGGTCTGGATGTCCCCAAAGATCTTGTACAGAGAGAACGGTCAGTTCTCTGTGATGACTACAGAGAGAACACAAATCAGTTCCAGACTGCAACTCATGATCTAGCAAGGATTTATATCTGTTAGAATTTTCAAATGTTGAGATTGGAGACAAATCTGGTAGTGACTGAAAAGGCATGACCACATATTTTCGAGTCAAAAGTTCCTTTGTTTAAATCACATCTCTACCATTTCCTACAAGTGTTACGTTGGGCAAATTGCTCAACCTCTCCAAACCTCAATTTTCCTCCATATAAAAGATGATGATAAAGGGTTATCATCTTTTACAATACCATAAAAGATGAAAACCTTGAGTAAGATTATCTTACTCAAGGTTATTTAAAGCGCCTCCATAAGCTACATGTACCAACATAAATAATAGTTACATGTGTGGTTCATTGATTCCTTCCGCAAACTTCTGAGCCCCTGCTGTGAGTCAGGCACTATTCAGGCCCTGGAAATACAGAGAAGATCCATGTTCTCTTGAAGCTTGCAGTCTTGGGGGTAGACAGACAATAAAAAAATGCACCAACAAGAAAATGTCAGATGGTAATAAGAGCTATGATGAAAATAATCATGAGATAGAGTAACTGGGCCAACGCCTTAGCTATGAGTTCAGGAAAGGCTTCTCTGAGGCGGTGACATTTCAGGTGAGTGGCCAGATTAAGACCTGGAGAAGAGTATTTCAGGCAGAGGAAATAGCAAAGTTCCTGAGGTGGGACAGAGGTTATTTTGTTGAAAGAACAGAAAGAGCACAAGTGTGGCTGGAGCAAGGTTAGAGGGCAGGGGGTGGTTTTTAAGCCATTGGACGGTTGTTTTGCATTGTTGTTACCTAAGGAGGAGAACCAGGAAGAAGTAGTAGATTAAATCATTAGCAGGGTTAGTACAAACTGCTCCCTTCCTGTTCAAAAGGCAAGTGACTCTACTTCTGGCTATTAGGTCTTTTTTAGTTTGTTTGTTTGTTTGTTTTGTTTTGTTTTTTGAGACAAAGTCTCGCTTTGTCCCCTAGGACAGAGTGCAGTGGCTCCATCTTGGCTCACTGCATCCTCTGCCTCCTGGGTTCAAGTGATTCTCCTGCCTCAGCCTCCTGAGTAGCTGGGATTACAAGTGTGCGTGGGATTACAGGCGTGCGCCACCACACCCAAATTTTTGTATTTTTAATAGAGATGGTGTTTCACCATGTTGGCCAGGCTGGTCTCGAACTCCTGACCTCAAGTGATCCACCCGCCTCGGCCTCCCAAAGTACTGGGATTATGGGCATGAGCCACTTGCACCTGGCCTTGGCTGTCTATTAGCTTTTTAGCTGCAAGTAAAAGGAACCCAAGTCAAACCAACTTAAGCCAAAAAGTAAAAGAGAAAGAATGTATTCATTCGTTAGACTATAAAAGACTCAGGGATATTTACAATCCCAGCATTGCTGGATTAGAAGCTGAAATGACATCATCCATTCAGATGCTGTGCCCCAACACCACCACTGCATTCTGTGCTCCTCTGTATCACCTTCACTCCCATGCAGGCCCTCTTTACAGCTGGTCCTGCAACAACTCTGGGTTTTGTTGTTGTTGTTGTTGTTTGTCCGAGTCTCGCTCCGTCACCAGGCTGGAGTGCAGTGGTGCGATCTCAGCTCACTGCAACCTCCACCTCCCAGGTTCAAGCGATTCTCCTGCCTCAGCCTCCCGAGTAGCTGGGACTAGAGGCGCGTGCCACCACATCCAGCTAATATTTTTGTATTTTTAGTAGAGCCGGGGTTTCAGCATGTTGGCCAGGATCGTCTCGATCTCTTGACTTCGTGATCCGCCCACCTCGGCCTCCCAAAGTGCTGGGATTACCGGCTAGAGCCACCACGCCCGGCCTCAGCTCTGATCTTATAGTTTCCAGCTTAACGATCTCCATCAAAAAAGAGCTTTATTTTACCTTCTTATTAGGAAAGTCCCAGAGTTGAGCCTGGCCCAGGTCACATGTCTCTCTTAACCAATCACCATGGCCAGGGTGATAGAGTACTCTGATTGGTCATGTCTGAGTGACTCACCCACCCCTGGAGTCCTGGAAGGGGACTCAAACTCATCAGAACCTCAGGGGCACATGGACTGAGAGTGAGGAGAGCCATTTTCCCCAAATTGGGATGCTATTATCAGAAGAAGGGAGCCTGTGTGTCAGACAGACAAAAAGAAAATCAATATCACAACAATTGTTCAGCAAGTGTTAATTGTATGCTTGTATTCAGGCTGCAGTTGGCAGAAATTTGGTCCATATCCTCAAAGATAATCCTGGGCTACTATTGGAAGAGATAGAGAAGGAAAATTGTCAGTAAGAAATGTAACAGACTATCTTGTAAGACCTGAAATGTCATGTGCTGCTGCCTTGACCCTCTTTGACCCTCATGAGATCCCAAAGGTCTCACCCTGAGTCCCCTTGCTTTCTCTCACCAGATATGCCCCCCACCCATCAGGAAATATTCCTCACCCAGCTAGTTCCCCTATCAGCCAGACCAGTTGCCCACTATCTGGACTTAAACCTACTAGGTTCCATGTCACTGCCAGCCTGTAAAATTATCAAAACAAGCCAATGACATCCTCCTACAGGAACCTGGGGACACCTCACCCTCTTGTTACTACAAGGCCTGATTCCCAGGGCCCCTGCTGGTTCCCTCTGCCACAAGCGTAACCCCAACGTGGCTTCACATGGTGCATGGTATCCTCCTCCCCAAGGCTGTGAGGATGTGTGACTAATAAACTGATGCCAACCTCACCTATCCAGTGTCAAGTGTCTTGTGTTTGGCCATCTCATATTAATTAGAGCAAGGGATCCCTCCTTCACCAAGAGAGTAAACAGGAGGTGATCAGAACTCACACTCTAATTACTTTCCTAACAATAGCCAGGAGCCCTTTGCACTGGTCAGTTGATTTCAGGCCAGACTGAACTATGATAAATCCCAAGAGCTGCTACTAGTAGGCATGGGGGCAGCTGTGCACACCAGCAAAGCTCCTCTATTCCCCTGGTCCCCAGCCTCTCTTCTCAGGTCTTCTCTCATGTGAGGTCAGGCCAGCAGCTGTGGTGTCTTCCTCATTAGTACCTTCCCCAGAGTCTAGCTGAGGGCCTGACACATAGTAGGCTTCCAATATATGAGTCCTGAGTGAACGAATAGATCTTTGTCTTCAATCAAGCAACTGCAAAGTGTGGAACACTCTGGTCTGATTCAAAAATTTCTTTTAAGTTGGAGCCAAAGTGACCAACCCAGAAAATCAGGGAATGGAAAATCTATTTCACCCTGGGCTTCACAGTACATACTGGAAGTACATACTGGAGGTCAGAAATCATGATTTTCAGTGTTCACATTAGCAAAGTATTGAAGCAGCCTTTTTTTTCTCTTTTAATGAGAATTCATTTTATGCTTACATTTTCAATGAGGTCCCTGTTTTTGTCAGAAATTTCAACCTCTTCTGGGTAATTGCACAACTTCTGGCTTCACTTGGCCTGCATAGCCTTGGCGTGACTGACTTTTTTGGGTACATGCTGTAGGCAAGATTTTTATGAGGCTTGATTCTTGTCTTGACTTTATTTGATCATGTATATCTGTAATTCAGCACATAGATGAAAGCAGACAGCACCTCTCAGCACCATGATGGTGAACGCCACAGAAAATGATAAAAGTATTTATCATATATGGATCTACAGGAATGCAAAAAGCCTTTCCAGAAATCATGCTCTGGCATGTTGTGTGAATTAAGCACACAGTTTCAAGGGGCTGGGTCTCTCGTTGAGAATCATTTGCAATTTCTAGCAGCTTAGATAAGTTGGATTTGACCTAACCTAAAAAAAGAAAAAAGAAACTGAAGTGCTTTATCAGAATTCTTCTCCAGAATTCTCTGTCCTGGTCTTTGCATCTACAGGAAGGTGCATTTTTGAGCAACTTCTCTTTAGAATACCTCTTCTAGAACTGAACACAGCAGCAGAGCTGTGACAGAAAAATCCCATTTTTCACCTTTCAGATTAAAAAACATGAAAAGGTTTGTTAACATGCTGAGTTGGCAAGGGCGTATAGAAACAGGCATTCTCATACATTGTTAGTGAGAGTGAATATTGGTGCATTCTCCTTGGAAAGCAATTTGGTTAATATCTATCACAATGTCAAATGTGCTTAGCCTTGACCCAGCAATTGCACATCTAAGAATTGTCCCTTGCAGAATATATTCCTTGTGGAATTGTTTATAGTACAAAATAATTCAAAAAAGGAATAAATATCTATGAAAGTGAGATTGGGTAAATAATTTATAGTACAACCATATAAGAGAATACTATTCACCTGCTATAAATATATGACACAAATATATGTGCATGTGTGTGTGTGTGCTCCTAGACCAGTTGTTTCCAACAAGAGAGACATCTGGTAATATTTGGAGACAACTGTGGGTGACCTGGGGAGTGGGTGCTACAGGCATCTAGTGGGTAGAGGCCAGAGATGCTGCTAAGCATCCTCCTATACACAGAACAGCACTTCCCCATGAACAACAAAGAACCATCCAGCACAACATGTCAACAGTGCCAAGGATGAAAAATCCTTCTTGTAGACAAATCTCTTCCTCCAAGAAGGGAAACTGGAAGACCCTTTTGGCTTAGTGTGCATGTGTTTATATTCCACATTTTCTGTTAAAGAGTAAATGCTAATCAGTTTTCCAATATGCATTCTCAGGCTCGCTCTCAGGCTGGGTATGAGACAGCAGCAGGTTTCACAACAGCCATTCCTCCATCTTCTTTTGCCTTGATCCCTTCCTTGCTTAGACAAAATGGCAGACGCAGTGAGTGAGCTTGAGGTTGAGAAAAACTACTTGGAATTCACAAGTTCCTAGGCCATTTCTGGTCACCCAGGGACAGAAACATCACTGATATATTGGGTGTTGACTTTAAAAGTAAAGAAAAGAGGGTAGCTTTCTTTGACTGGTTGCCTCTGCTCATGTTAACTCTAGAACTTGGAGATGTAGAAAGGCAAATCACTCTTTCTCTTCCTCTCAGGATAGCTAACCTCAGGGCTACACCTCTCTGATGGCCAGAATGTGCAGTTTTTACTATTCAAATCATATATTAGCTCTTGAGATATTTTAAACACCAATTGAAGTCTAGCATATAAAAATTTACCCACAAAATTTGGCCAAGATAGGGCTACAAGGATATTGGTTGTAGCACTGTTCATAATGGCAAGAATGTGAAAACTTTTAAAAGTCCAGGAGAAAACTGTCATATAAACTACATCATAGTCACGCTATAGAATATTCTGCTGCTGTTAAAAAATGAGGTGGGTCCATATGTGTTGATATGGAATAATCTCTAAGATACACTCTTTGAAAAAAGCAAGTTAGAGAACACTATGAATGATAGGCTTCTTTCTATGTAAATTACAAATATCTATCTATATATGTCTTTGTATCTGTCGATCTATGTACATATATATATATTAAATTGCATCTTGACATAGACATTTCACTTTCTGAACGGAATAATAGTCACTTACATCATTGCTATGGGGAAAGGAGCTGAGGGCAGGGTAAAGGTGAGTGTTCCAGGCAGCTTTCTCATAGCATTTCATACTCTCACATGCTGTTTAAACATTCTAACCATGTACATATGCATGCACTTTTAAAAATTTTTGACAGATGTCATCAGGATGGTAAGAGTATAGACTATTTGAAATGTTTTTCTTTATATTCCTTTTTACTTATACAAATGCACACATATGAATATTATGAAAGAAAATTTAGAAAACCTCAGAATCTAAAAGAAGCTATGTAAAAGACTAAGGAATTAAAGAGACAATTAAAAACTTTTCTTTAAAGTTATAGCGAAATTTATTTACAGTAAAAATGGCTCATAGACGAGCTCTCAAGTATGAGCAATGCCATTGAATAAGTATGAGTGGAGGCTGGGCATGGTGGCTCACACCTGTAATCCCAGCACTTTGTGAGGCTGAGGTGGGTGGATCACGAGGTCAGGAGTTCGAGATCAGCCTGACCAACATGGTGAAACACTGTCCCTATTAAAAATACAAAAATTAGCCCGGCATGGTGGTGCGCACCTGTAATCCCAGCTACTCGGGAGGCTGAGGCAGGAGAATCACTTGAACCCGGGAAGCAGAGGTTGCAGTGAGCTGAGACTGCACCACTGCACTCCAGCCTGGACAACCGAGTGAGACTCTGTCTCAAAAAAAAAAAAAAAAAAGAAAAAAAGTATGAGTGGAACATGTCTTGTTATTATCATCATTATTATTATTAAGGTTACTATTATCCTTTAATCTGTTGGTATTTTTGAATGTCTACAATAAGCAAAAAACATTTGTGGTTAATTTGATGAAGGAAATAAAGATGATCCAGACATGGACACAGGCATAGACTCCTTGAGGTACCTGCCAGCTGAGGGGATGAGTTTGCACTGAATTCTGTCTGCAAACCAGCTAACCAGGGCCAAAAACCTGGGTAACATCCAAGAAAGGATCAGGGCATGAACTGAACCAGTGGTTTGAATACCAATTGCCACAAAAATATCTTTCATGCGCATGGACCAGGGCCTGAAATCTCCACCATTACAGTGAGTCCTAGAGATGACAACAGAGGTTGTTTTAAAACAAAGTGCGCTCTTGTCCACTGGAACCCTGGAGGTATCAAAGAGGAGAAGGTTCCTGCTGTGCCTGAAACCCTTAAGAAAAAGCAAAGGAATTTTGTAGAACTGAAGATTAAGCACCCGATAAAGAAGTGTGCCTAAAAAATGCTTTGAAAGGCAAGGAGGAAGCTTATCTACGAAAAAGTGAAGCGTTATCACAGGAAATATAGACATATGTACAGAACTGAAATTCAAATGGCTTGGATGACAAAAAAAACTGACAACTTCTAAGTATCTGCAGAACCAAATTGGCATTTGTCATCGGAATCAGAGGTATCAATGGTGTGAGTCCAAAGGTCTGAAAAGTGTTATAGCTTCTTTGCCTTTGTCAAATCTTCAATGGAACCTTTGTTAAGCACAACAAGGGTTCAATTAACATGTTGAGGATCGTAGAATCACATGTTGCATGGGGGTAATCAAGCCTGAAGCCAGTCAATGAACTAATCTACAAGCGTGGTTATTGCGAAATCAATAAGAAGCGAATTGCCTTGGCAGATAACACGTTGATTGCTCAATCTTTTGGTAAATGTGGCATCGCCTGCATGGAGGATCTGATTCATGAGATCTATACTGTTGGAAAACACTTCAAAGAAGCTAATAACTTCCTGTGGCTCTTCAAATTATCCTCTCCATGAAGTAAAATGAAGAAAAAGACCACCCATTTTGTAGAAGGTGGAGATGCTGGCAGCAGGGAAGACCAGATCAATTGGCTTCTTAGGAGGATGAACTAAGGTGTCTACCTGGATTTTTTCTAGTGTGGTCAATTAATAAACAGTGCCTGCTTTAAATTGAAAAAAATAAAATGAAATGCTCATGATTAAAATGCAGGTGAGCAGGTACTTATTTCTCAAGCCATGCAACCCAATGTCTCAATGTGACATTTTTATTCCTCTTGATAGCAGCAGATAATGTAAATCTCAGCCAACCAGGGGCAAAGTGGGTTATTTCAAATTGAATCTCATTTAACTCAAGAATCTGGCCGGATGCGGTGGTTCACACCTGTAATCCCTGCACTTTGGGAGGCCAAGGCGGGCAGATCACTGGAGGTCAGGAGTTCAAGACCAGCCTGGCCAACATGGTGAAACGCCATCTCCACTAAAAATACAAAAATCAGCTGGGCATGGTGGTAGGCACCTGTAATCCCAGCTACTCAGGAGGCTGAGGCACATGAATCGCTTGAACCTGGGAGGTGGAGGTTGCAGTGAGCCGAGATCATGCCACTGCACTTTGGCCTGGGTGACAGGGTGAGAGACTCTGTCTCAAAAATACCCCTGACATGTATTGGAGTGGAGAGAGGAAGGTGCTGGTTCACGGTCATTCTCTGTAACCGATTGGCATCCCCCCAAGATCTCCAGTCTGCTCTGGATCTTGAGCACAGTCACCCCGTTATTGGTGTCTACTAAGGCTTGGATGCAGTGTTCCCTTACTCAGCTGTGAGGCTCCTATTTATCATAAAATAGCTGTAAAACCCCACTGGACAAAGATCCATGAATCTGGTTCACTAGGTATTCATCCTAGTTTTGTAGTTCTCTACTCTGGCTGCGCATTGGAATCAATTGGATAGCTTTAAAAAATGTCTGGGCCTCACCCTTTCCCCAGATCTTCTGATTTAATTGGTCTTGGGTGCAGCCTGGGCCTCAGGGTTTTTTAAGGGTCCTCAGGTGATTTTAATTTGCAGCTATGGTTGAGAACCACTGCCCTAGTTTCTCTAGGTGAGCCACTAAGCTCTCTGAGGTTTCGGTGGCAGAGATGGGCTCCCATGTGGCCCTCTGACTCATTAGTTTCCACTGCTTCTTCACCCTCTGACATGACCTGTCACTGTACTAGTTGGGGCAGGCACGGCTTTAGTAACAAACATACCAAAATGTGTAATGGTGCAAGGTAAGAGGAATTAATTTCTAGCTCACATAATCTAGCTCACAAGTGTCAGGGTAAGGTGGATATGAGTGTGGTGGTAGAGTGGCCTCACACAGGCCTCAGCAACACAAACTGACTGCAACTGTGCCATCTTCAACAGCAGCTTCTATGGTTCCCCCAGAGGTCACCAAAACGGCTCAGCGGGAACAAAAGCATGGAAAGACACATTTGGAAGGTTTTAATGGGCCAGGCTTAGGAGTGGCCCTCAAGACCTCGGTTCCCATTCCACTGGTTAGAGCCAGTCTCAGGGCCACACCTACCTGCAAAAAAATCGGGGAAATGCAGGAAGGAAGGAGAGGAAAGTGGATTTGGGTGGATGCATTGCAGTCTCCATCACAATCACTGTAGTTGCACCTGGCGAATTGCACCTAGCCTCAATTCTCTTGGCCCTCTCTGCCTTCAAAATAATGAGCTGGCAACACCCGAACATTGTGATGAACCCTTCATCTGCCCTCTTGAGGACTGCACCTAAGTAGCTGAACATGACTGGACACAGTTTGGCATTTAATTCATGATTTTAAACCTTAAGTGGGGCCAGGTGCAGTGGCCCATGCCTGTGATCTGTAATCCCAGCAGTTTGGGAGGCCGAGGCGGGCAGATCACTTGAGGTCAGGAGTTCGAGACCACCTTGGCCAACATGGTGAAACTCTACCTCTACTAAAAATACAAGAATTAGCCAGTGTGGTGGTGCACACCTGTAATTTCAGCTACTCAGGAGGCTGAGGTGAGATAATTGCCTGAACCCAGGAGGCGGAGGTTGCAGTGAGCCGAGATTGCACCACCGCACTCCAGCCTGGGCAACAGAGCAAGATTCCATCTCAAAAAAAAAAAAAAGAAAGAAAGAAAGGAAAAAATATTTTATTTGGACACCCAATGCCTGAGGCAATCTGACTACATTTCCTTAATAAGCTTGCTTCCCTCTTGCTCAGTGTGATCATTTTATACCTCAGCCTCTTCCCAGTCTTAATATGTTGAAACCTGAACTTGACTTTACCTCTTAAACCAACCCTGACCATCCTCCCCAGGCTTCTACATCTCAAGAAGCAGCACACTATTCAGCCAGTTGCTCAATCTGGAAATGCGGACATTATCCTGATTCTTCCCTTTCTCTTCCCTATGTCTAACCCATGAGCAAGTCTCATCAGCTTTGCCTCTGAAATATGTCCAAATTCTACCCGCTTCTTCCCGTCTTTTCTTCCACTGCTGTAGGCCAGGTCACCACTGTCTCTCGCCTGGACTGCTGCCTCTTGGTCCATGCCCCTAACAGCCTATTCCCCATCGATAGCCATGGGATGTTCCTGAAACACTAGCACCATCACCTCACTCCCCTACCCGATCCCCTAACGTGGCTTTCACTGCACTTTGTAAAAACTCCAGGTTGCTGTACCTACATGGTACCTGCTGCATGGTCGCACCCCTCTCATCCCATCCAGCCCCACTCTCCCTCCCCTTTGCCCTCAGGTCTCTCTACCTCTCCAGTCCTTGAGTCTCATTCCTTTCTCAAAGCCTGTGCATTTGCTGTTCTCTTTGACTAGAATGCTTTTCTCCTGGCTTTTCAGGCCGCTCCCAAACATCTTTTAGGTTTCAGTGGACAGGACTTCCCCTGTTCACACTTCCAAATAGGTCCTCCCCATCCCTTATCCTTTCACTCTGCTTCCTTTGCAGCACTCATTACTATCTGTAATTAATTAGTCGTGTGTGCTTATTTGTTTATCGTTTCACCCCACCAGATTCTTAGCTACACTAGGGTAGAGCTATGTCTGCTTTGTTAGTGGCTGGCTCCAGTGTCTGATATTGGTTGAATGCAATATAGGTTCGTGAATGCAATGCAGTGAATGAATACAACAGGTCAATGGTTCTTAGCATCTATCTATCTATAATCTGTCTCAAGTAACTCCTAGGAACCTGATGAAAGGTCTTTGGGCCTTTTCCACTGAAATGCACAGAAAACACTGCATTTAGTTTCACATTATCTCTGGGCCTCCAGAATCCCATTCGCTCTGAAATTAGATTAATAATTCTGGAACTAAATAGTACTTTTAGCTCTAAAATTTATGTATGTATATATGTATGTATGTATGTATGTATGTATGTATGTATGTATTTTGAGACAGAGTCTTGCTCTGTCACCCAGGCTGGAGTGCAGTAGTATGATCTCAGCTCATTGAAACCTCCGTCTCCTGGGTTCAGACGATTCTCCTGCCTCAGCCTCCTGAGTGGCTAGGATTACAGGCATCCCCACTATGCATGGCTAATTTTTGTATTTTTAGTAGAGATGGGGTTTCACCATGTTGGTCAGGCTGGTCTCAAACTCCTGACCTCAAGTGATCTGCTCACCTCAGCCTCCCAAAGTGCTGGGAGTTCAGGCACGAGCCACCACCACCTTGCCCTAAAATTCTTACGGTATCACATATCAACTATTCTGCTACCAACAAAAGTACCAATAAAGAAAACAATAAAGCCTTAATAAGATGGCACCCAGGAAAGGTAATTTTTTATGGGATAATGAAAAGAAGCAGGAGATAACTGGAGAATAGGCCACTGCCTTCAAAAAACAGCTGGAGAAAGACACACCCAATTGAGACCCCAGAGAATCCAAAAACCACCTTGGAAGGTGTGAGCTCCTAAAGCAATCTAGGAATACCTGAGTGGCCCCCTTGGAGCCAGGTTCCAGGCCAGAAGACAGCCCCCCACCCCCAAATTACTTAATGCGTGGCATGGCTGAGAGAGAAAGATCATCTGCCAGGCCATGGATGTGAGTCCCTGAAGGGCACTCCAGAGATGTTGGAGCAGAACTCATATTTTGTTATCTTGGCAGCTATGGCTAATGGGAGATGGGGGACAATAGGACCAGCTCATCAAGGGCCATTTCCAAGGTGGTGGCAGTTGTGAAAGTGCTAGCATAAATCTCCCCTTGTTTGAATTTCCTTAGTACTCCCAAATCCCTATGTGCTGGAGATACATGTTTCTGACGTTTCAGGCAGCAGGGTTCATGCAATTCTCATGAAACTACTGCAGGGTTTGCACAGGGAGCTCCCCAAGAAATGCTTATCAAGGCAACGATCAGATCTTGTGCTGCTGCCAGGGTATTCACAAGCCCTAGAGGAGTCTCTATAGGGGCTGGAGGTAATGGCTGAATCAGAAGAGCCACTCCAGGGAGACAGAAATCCTTGTTGCAGAAGAAGCTTTAGGACCTGAGCAACTCATCACGTCTGATGTCAGGTGACATGCAACAGCCCAGTCTTTGGTCCAACAGGTGCTGGAGCACCTGTCAGCATAGCTGCTACAAACTCCTGGGTATGTCACAAAAAAGAACCCAGGGCCAGCTATCTAAAGGGCAAGAAGGGATTTGGATAACCACAGGGGCCTCACCTATAGGTCACAGCTGTCCCTGGCCTCAGGCAAGCAGACCAGCAGCCACTAGCAGGTGCCACCCATAAATGCTGTAGACCAGAAGTGGATACCTTGATCATTCAGCTGTTGGACATTCCGTGCAGCATATGTTGTGGGTTGCATGGTAAATGATGCCAGTGCTTAAAATTTTGAGATGAGTTGGTAGATGGGCTATGGTCCAGTATTTATTTCTACAGAAAGTGGGTTTATGTGCAAGGCAGAAATTATCCTGTGTGTGAATAGGACCCCTTTATCCCACCAAGCCCCCTTGAATGGACATTTCTTTGTTTTAAGAAGTTTTTTTCTTTGCTTACTAAAGGCATTTTTAAAAAATTGATCATCAGAATTGTGTATTATTTCAACTTTTAATTAATAGTTTAAATAATTAAATTGGGACTCTATATCGCTTAACAGATGCATTTAGAGTAAAAGTCAGATGGCAAATATTAACTTAAAGAGAGAGAAATTCCCTGAAGTGCAAAGGAAAAGGAGAAGAAAGAGGAACAGAGGGGAGGACTCAGCTGTTTCTGCTTACTTGAAAACACACACACACAAAGATCTGAGAGAAACGTAGCAAAAGATCAACATCTGTTACATCTGGGAAGTAGAGGCTCTGTAGATACATATAATATTATTTTCTGTACTTTTTTGTACCATTGAAACTTCGTAATCAAAATAAACTTTTAAAAAAATGATGGGATGGAGAAAGTAAATGTTATGGAACCTAGGTGTGTATAGGGATTTCTAAAATTTCTTCATATGATTTTTTGCCTTGGAGATGAGAAAGGGAGATACATGTCAAGTTTGGATATGTAAGGCATAACACAAATTAAAGCAAACGTATTTGTGCTTAAAATGTGCCAGGCACAGTTCTGAATCCTTTAATCATTAACCCATTGATTCAAGTACCAGCTAAAATCTCCATCCAAGGACCTGCTTACCAGACGACAAATGGTTTCAGTTGCTAGGGTTTCCAATTCAGCCTCACTTACTAAAATTAAGCAAGGAAACCTCTAGCCAGAAAAGATTAAGCTCCTATTTCTCAATGCATGGGTCTCAGAAGTAAGTGAAGCAGGGAGAAATAAATCTCGACTGCTGATGTAGCATCCTGCGTGAGATGGACCAGTGAAAAACAGGCCCCACTTCTATGAAGGAACTAGGGACCAGACACTGAGAGGACTAACCCCGCCAGGATGTCCATCACTCACAGTCACTCTCCCTTCCCTTCAAGTTTACCATTATCCTGACTACTAACACCATACATTACCTTTGCTTGTTTATAACATGTATACAATTGCAATAATTTGAAATGTATTCTTCTATCTTGCTTTTGTACTCAACATTACATTTGTGAAATTTATTTATATGATTGCATGTATCAGTAGTTCACTCTGTTATTACTGTAGAGCTTTCTGGTGCATGAACAGATTATAATTTATAAACCCATAACACTACTGAAGGACAGTTGGGTCATTTCCAGTTGACGTCATTCTGAGTGGTGCTATGGTGCTGCTATGAATGTTCTTGTGTATGACTTTTTTGTTGTTGTTTTGAGACAGGGCCTTGCTGTGTTGCCCAGGCTGGAGTGCAGTGGCGTGATCATGGCTCACTGTAGCCTCAAGCCTCGACCTCCCAGGGCTCAAGCAATCCTCCCAACTCAGCCTCCCAAGTATCTGGGACTACAGACCTGTGCGACCATACTTGGCTAGTTTTCTGTATTTTTTGTAGAAATGGAGTTTTGTCATGTTGCCCAGGCTGGTCTTGAACTCCTGGGCTCAAGTGATCCACCTGCCTCAGCCTCCCAAAGTGTTGGGATTACAGGTGTGAACCACTGCACCTGGCCTTGTGTGTCTTTTGGTGCAAATATCTATGCATTTCTTTTTAATATATCCTTACCATGCACATATGTTCGGTTTTTGTAGATACTGCCAAATAGTTTTCCAAGGTGGTTGTACTGATATACATTTTCTCCAGCGGTGTGTGAGAGTTCTGGCTGCCCTATAGCATCATAACATCATCAAAACCTGAACTTACCTGTTTTTAAAAAAATTAACATCTAATCTATGTCTCTGTGCTTATATTTAATATTTCTCTAGGGAAGAGATTTCTGGTGAGGCAAAAGCCTACTTCTCACATTTTTCTTTTTGAAAAAGTTCCTTGTTTTCTCTCATTTTTTCTATTCTAGGTGAATTTTATAATGAATTTATTGAACTCCATAAAAATGGTCATTGCTAGATTAATGCTATACACATTTAAAGTTTTAATAGATACTGCAAAACTGCCCATCAAAAAGGTCATGTCAATATATAGTTCTACCAACAGTGAAAGAGAGTAACTGTTTCCTCTCTCCTTAACCAACCCTGCATATTAACAAACTCTCAATTTTTTTTTTTTTTTTTTTTTGAGACAGGGTCTTACTCCATTGCCTAGGCTGGAGTGCAGTGGCATGATCCTAGCTCACTGAGGCCTCAACCTCCTGTAGTCAAGTGATCCTCCTGTCTCAGCCACCCAAGTAGCTGGGACCACAGGCACGTGCCACCACACCCAGCTAATTCTGGTATTTTTTTGTAGAGATGGGGGTCTCACTATGTTGCCCAGGCTGCTCTCGAACCCCTGGCCTCAAGCAATCTTCCCGCATTGGCCTCTCAAAATGCTGTAATTACAGGTGTGAGCCACCGTGCCAGGCCAAACTCACAAATTTTTACCAAAAAAAGATATCTTAGTGTGTTAAAATTTGCCTTATTAAAAAGGAGGGGGTTCAATGTTTGTTACTCATTCATTGGCCATTTGCATGTTTTCTGTGATTTGCATGTTCACATTCACGGCTAGTTTGTCTGCTGTTTATCTTTTTACTATTTCTATCTGTAAGAGTTCTTTACATATTCTAGATCTGCACTGTCAAGATGGTTCACCACTTGCCCTATTTGTGTATAAAGAAAAATGTTTTGTTTTGTTTTGTTTTCAGACAGAGTCACGCCTTATCACCCAGGCTGGAGTACAGTGGCATGATCTCAGCTCACGGCAACATGTGCCTCCCAGGTTCAAGTGATTCTCCTGCTTCAGCCCCCTGAGTAGCTGGGATTACAGGCACGCACGCACCACCATGCCTGACTAATTTTTGTATTTTTAGTAGAGATGGAGTTCACCATGTTGGCCAGCCTGGTCTCGAACTCCTGACCTCAGGTGATCTGCTGGCCTTGGCCTCCCAAAATGCTGGGATTATAGGGGTGAGTCACTGTGCCCAGCTTGTCTCTCTACATTTGAATTAATGAAGTAAAATTTAAAATTCAGTTCCTCAGTCACACTGGCCATATTTCAAGTACTCACTAGCCACATGTGGCTAGTGGCTGTCCTGTTCTGGAGTGCAGAGAAAACATTTCCATTATCAAAGAAAGTTCTATCGGATAGGGTTGGTCTAGACTGCAATCCTTTTCCTACCAACAGTAAAAAAGAGTATCTGTTTCCCCTCACCTTCACCAACCCTGCCTATTAACAAACTCTCAATTTTACTTGTTTTTTGAGACAGGGTCAAAAATACTTCTATTGAAATAGTTTCACTTAGTCTATTCCTATTTTTAATATTATTTTTAATGGAGGGATCATAATTGTATATATGCATGGGGTATAATGTGATGTTTTGATGTAAGTATACAATGCGGAATGATTAAATCAAGCAAATAAACGTATCACCTCACTTACCATTTTTTGTGATGAGACATTTGAAATTGAGGAATTTGGGAACATGCAATACATTATTATTAACTACAGTCACCCTGCTCTGTGATAGATCTCAAAAGGTATTTATCCTGTCCAACTGAAACCTTGTAATCTTTGACCAACAAGCTCCCCACTCCCCACATTCTCTCTCTACTCCTCCCCTCCCCGCAGTCTTATTCTTAGATTTTAACTTTTGAATGCATTCTCTTATGGT
This sequence comes from Theropithecus gelada, assembly GCF_003255815.1. Classification (NCBI taxonomy): domain Eukaryota; kingdom Metazoa; phylum Chordata; class Mammalia; order Primates; family Cercopithecidae; genus Theropithecus; species Theropithecus gelada. The sequence goes on along the minus strand of NC_037675.1, from coordinate 18,195,770 downwards.
ACAGAGGAATACATTTTGATGCAGGCAACTATATTAATCATTTTTGATATGGATTGTTGAGTATGAATCTTGCTTGACAATACCATCAGAAGTTATAAGCATATTTTCCTGCACTTTCTCCAATTATTTACTAGTTTTGTTCTTTATCTAGAATTAGTTTTTAACTGTAGCACAATACAGGAGCCTAATTCAATTTTTTTTTTTTTTTTTTTTTTTTTTTTGCAATGGATGGTCAATCTTTCTAATACCATATATCGTGCTTGGGAAAATGAAAACTAGAAACATTGGAGAAAAGCACTAGTAAATGTCACATACCTTTAACCAAGTTAATAAAACTTTCCATCTGATTTTAGAAGGAAAAATTTCCTTCTGATTTTAGCTAGAATGGACATGAATTTTGTCAACTGAGTTCTCTGTGTCTCTCAGGAGAATCACTTTTTTTCTCCTTTAATTGGAACAAATCCTATCCTTAGTTAGGGGTAATATATTGCTTTTAATTAACTGATGGATTTGAGGTGCTAACATTTTATTAGGATTGTTGTATATATTGGCACTTTTTGATACCTACTATGCCATTGTATCAATGTGTTATATGTTTAGCCAGCTTCCTATTAACAGACATTCACATTCTTCCAAAAATTTTCTCATACAAATAATATTACGATGCTGCTGTAACTTTGTATGTATGTCATTTTGCACCTGTGCACATATATCTGTAAGATAAATTCCCAGACATGAGATTACTAACTCAAAAAGTCAGTTTGCCAGGTATTGCTGAATCGGCCACTGTAAAGATTTGTACCAATTTACACTCCTACTGGAAATGTATGAGAGTGGCTATTTTCCCAGATTTCTCCTAAGAGTGTCCTTAACTGAAAACTCCATCTCCTTAGCTCGGCGACGCTGCTGAGCTCAGTCTGTGTCCTCGCTTTGCCCCAGTGGTCTAGAAACTGTCTCCAGACAGAGTGGGACAATCGTCAGGCTCACTTCGTTTATTTTCCTTCTCCGAGAGATCACAGTCCCGTGCTGTCCAATGTCTGATGTCAGAAAGCCATTGTTTGAAATATTTGGTCCAGTTTTCTAGTTGTTGATGGTGAGACATTAAGTCTGTGCCTGCTACTCCATCAGAGGCCAGCAGGAAAACTTCTCTTTTTATCTTTTGCTCTCACTCTTTCTGTACACAAAAATAGAGTTGGGCTGGGCTCGGTGGCTAACGCCTATAATCCCAGCACTTTGGGAGGCTGAGGCAGGTGGATTGCCTGAGCTCAGGAGTTCAAGACCAGCCTGGGCAACATGGCAAAACCCTGTCTCTACTAAAAGCACAACAGATTAGCTGGGTGTGGTGGTGCATGCCTGTAATCCCAGCTACTCAAGAGGCTGAGGCATGAGAATTGTTTGAACCCAGGAGGCAGAGGTTGCAGTGAGCCTAGATCGTGCCACTGCACTCCAGCTTGGGCGACAGAGTGAGACTCTGTCTCAAAAAAAAAAAAAAAAAAAAAAAAGAGTTGGGTTGTTTTGTAATTCAACCTGAAACTCTTTTTTTATAGGTAAGTTAAGCTGCTTTACAGTGATTGATAACGACAGATATGTGTGATCTCACTGCTGTCGTATTATTTTATATTATGCTTACTTTCTCTATTAAAATCATTCACTATTTACCTTATTCTCTTACAAGTTTCTTCTGCAAATTAGGCAGGTTTGCATGTTTGATGTTTACCTGTGTAATGATAACTTCATATCATGCTCTTAGTTCTCTACTTTGGACTACATCTATCAGGTCCCTATTATGAGCAATAATAAAATTAGCATATTTCCTCCTCCTTCCCTACCTTTTCCTTTCTTAATCATCTAATTTTAGTCAATGTTATCTTTCTTATGTTTATCTTTGCACAATTTAAGATGCCTGTAAATCTTTTATTTGATGTTCAACCTTAAGTGATATCCTTTGATTTCTGTGACTACATAGGAGTTCATTAGTGAGCATATTCTACCTTCCACCTTTTCCTCCCTTCTCTTTTCTATTCTGGAATTCTATCATTTCTAACATCTCAGCAGATTATGAGATACATTTTCTGATCTGTCATGCTAATCCCCACATTTGTTTTAGCCTTAGAACTATAGTTAGGTATATGCTATGTTCAACCATCTCTTGGTTTTCTGAAGTTTGTCTGTATGTGTTGGATATCCTTTGCTTGTCTTCTACGTCTAACATTTTCTTTTTCATCTTTTGAAAAACTTTCTTTACTTCCATTTCATCTATTCATTGTTCTCATTTTTACTCTTTTTGTCAACACTGTGTCTTCTCTTTTATGTTCCTGTTAATTTTGTCTTAATTCTAGGGTCCTTTTGCTATGTTATTCTATTTCTTTCCCAAGTTCTTCAAGCACATGATTCGTTTCTTCCTATTATTCTATCACCTCTTCCCTGTTATATATATTTGTATTTTGAGATGGAGTTTCACTTTCAGGCTGGAGTGCAATGGCATGACCTCGGCTCACTGCAACCTCCGCCTCCCAGGTTCAATCGATTCCCCTGCCTCAGCCTCCCAAGTAGCTGGGATCACAGGCGCCCATCATCATGCTCGGCTAATTTTTTTTTATTATTATTAGAGACAGAATTTCACCATGTTGGTCAGGCTGGTCTCAAACTCCTGACCTCAGGTGATCCACCTGCCTCAGCCTCCCAAAGTGCTAAGATTACAGTGTGAGCCACCGTACCCAGCCAATATTTTTCTTTTTAATATTAATTTTTGCTTCGTGGTTTTACTTTTAGAGGAAATTTCTTCAATAATCTTTAAATTTCATGGCAACATATTGAGCAACATTTTATTGCTTTCATGATGACAATATTTTCCTAATAAGTATTCTTTATGTCTTGGCAAATCTTGCTGATTTTTTCAGCAAGATAAAAAAAGCAGGTATCTTTAAATTTGTGTCTGGGTAGTTCATTTTAAAAATTACTCATCTTTGAATGACTTGGGTTTCCCTGGATCAAAAGGTTTCTGGCAGGGGAGTGCTATGGAGAGGGGGACTGGAGACAGTATAAACCTTCTACATTTCACAACTCACAGGGTCTCTTCTTCTCTGCTCTACCACAGAGACAGACTGTTTCTTGCAAATATGGCGCATCTTTGTGATTCTTTGAGCAGCTCTACCTTTTCTGCTTTTTTGTATCATATGAAGTCCAAGAGGGTTTCTGCTGCCCAGCTTGGCTTATTGTGGTTCTTGCTTTTTTTTAACTGAAAACAGGAGATACATATTTACACGTCAAGTAGAGCCTCTTACCTATTTTTATTGGCACTTTCAACTCTGCTACCCCACCCCAACCCTGGGCCATCTAGCTACTCTCTGAACCTTTTTCTTTATATTCTTCTTATAGCTTTCGCTTAATATCAGCCGTCTTGACATTCCTTGCACATATTTTAGAGTCTGCATATAATATCTAGATATCTTGATTTCACTGAAAGTCGAGTGCGTAGGGCATCTTTCATTCTCCTTGCTGCTTTTGTAGGATTCTCTGGAGGACAAGGTGAAAGATGTTGATTTACTCAACCATGTTCTACTTAAAGTCTGACCCTATTTTTTGTCCTTGAAGTTAACACATCCTGTTGTCCATGTCCTTGTGTATTCTGAAAAATTGATTGTTATCTGTTATCCAATATTTCAATTTAATTGAAATATTTAATTTTGTAATTTTTATAGATTTGATTTTTATTTTATTAAAAATAATAGGATGAGAAAATCATAAAGAGTGAAATATTTACCAATTGGGGTGGCAGTGTGATTCTCAGTGGTTCCTTCTTTTGGAATTGGCACCCACACTTAGGGGGAAGCCTTATCCCTGTCCCTCTCATCACACCTCTTTGGCACAGTAATACACATGAGCAGTAGGCAATTGTCATAATCAATTCAGAAACATTACAATCACCAGTTCATAAATTCATTTCTTACCTTTTCTCTACTTTCTTCTAAAAAGGAAATGGGAATACATTGTTTTATTTATTGTATCTATATCTTGGGATAACTGTTATTACTATTTTCATTTTACAGATAATGAAATAAAGCTCATAGAGGCTCAGTTTCCAAGATTACACAACCAGTTAGGTGCTGAGATAGGACTTAAATCCAAGATCACCTAAATCTGAATTACATTCATTTTACTATGTTATACTATGCTATACCATCAATATAACAACACTACACTATACACCAGACTATACTATATGCTATACCATACCATTACCTTCCCATGCCATCCCATGCCATACCATACCATACAACACCATACCATTATCATACCATACCATACCACACCATTCCATTATCATACCATACCATGCCAGGCCATACCATACCATTATCATACCATACCATGCCATTACCATAACATGCCATGACATGCCATACCATACCATACCATGCCATACCATGCCAGGCCATACAATACCGTTACCGTGCCATCCCATCCCATCCCATTCCGTTCCATACTATACCATCTCATCCCATACCATACTATACCATCCCATCCCATCCCATCCCATCCCATCCCATCTCATACTATACCATACCATTCCATACCATACCATACCATACCATACCATACCGGCAGCCTCCTTACTTCCTGGGGTGAATTCACATTTCTTGGAAATATACATATTATAAAATATATATACTATTGTGTACGTACTTTAGCAGAGTTTATAAATTTTACTAAATACTCATTCTTAAGTTTAAAGGCAGGTATATTAGTGAAGTCATTAAGTTGTTAGTAATGCCTATTTTTCTTTTCCAAATGATAATAAAAAATAATTTTTGCATGGGAAAGAGCCTTTTGTTTTTCCTCAAATTTTAAGCTTTCCCCCAGAGAATGAAAATTTCAAAGATGTTAAATAGTTCCCTAACTCAAGGTCTAAAGCAGGGGCAAATGTCCTATTCAGTAAGCCTGGGAACTCCTCTACATTTCCTCCGGGTCAAGAGGCAGAGAGGCCGGAGTGCTTTCAGCTCTTGTCTGAAGATGAACACTGACAGGACACGGGCAGGTCACAAGGCAGCAGGATGGTGAGACAAAGATCCAGACTCCCATTCCTGACTCTGTGGCTCATGCGCTGGGGAGCCCTGAGCAAGTTACTTACCCTCTTGGGATCACAGTTTCCTCATTTTTATAAAGAGTGTGTTAGACTAGATGGTCTTATATAAGGCCTCCTCCAGAGAAAAAAATGATAGAATTTTATGCTTTTTATAAGGCAGACTGTGTGAGCTATACTGTTAGAGTTTTAAAAAGCACACAGCTTACGAAAGTATTTTATAAACTATAATCTAAATAGCATCTGAAAGCAAATGCAACATTTAAAAAAATCCTTATCTCTGGGTGGTAGAATTTCCTTCTCTATGTTTTTCTGCCTTTTTCAATTTCTGTACAATGAATATGTATTATTTTTGTAATCTGAAAAAAATTGTATTTTTTTAACACATTGGAGACTGCAAGGGAACCAAAAATAGAATAAAACAACCCAAATTTTAATGTAGCCAGGATACCAGACGGAAGGCCCAACATCCCACATATTATGGAACGTTTTAAGATGTCAGAGGGTCAGGATCTCATCTGACAGATGGACTCACCAGCAACCCAGTCCTCTCAGCAGCATCCGGGGACAGTGTTTCCATAATGACTCACGGGGACGGTGCCAGCCAACCCCAGATCACAGCCTTTTCCATTTCCAGCCCTAGAGTTGTCACAGCCTGACACTGTGGTTCTCATGGAATTCTGAAACAAGCCTGGCTTCATCATAATGACTGCCTATTCAAGGCAGAAATGGGAAGGAGGATATGACTAATGACATTTGGAGGGAGTATGGGAACAAAACCAAAAATTACAGTGACTTTCTGGTTGGGACACACTGGTTAGGAACAGAACTGCGTATTCACGAATCCAAGAGTGTGTGGCCTGGCCAAAGGACCAGAGGCAAAAATAAACATCAGACCTGCCCAATTTGTCAGTTTTGAGTGATGAATCTTGAGCTGCAGGCTGGGAGTTGGGCAAGAAGCCATTTGACAGGTGGACTGCTCAGCAGTGGGGGCAAACTTGCTTGGTAGGGGAACCGCAGTAGGGAGACCCATCTCGGCATGAAGGACACTCCCAGTTGTCCTGTAAATGCTATCCCCCTCACCCGCACAAAAACCATCCTCATGGCATCTCACATTCTCAAGGTAGATTCACACAAAATCATTGTCAGTTCACAAGCTTAGCCAATTGTGTAACATTCACAACTCCCAGGCACTCCAGTTTCCATTCATTAATAGGGGTTCTTATCCTGGACCCACGGACTTCTCAGGGGTCTGTGGACAGAATTCAGGAGGCTTTGATCTTGAGTGAAAGAGCAATTGGATGTTTATTTTTATTAACCTCTGACTGAAATTTAGCGTTGCCTTCTGTAATGTATGTTGGCAACAAACCACAGTAATATCAATAGTACCCTGACATTGTCACCAATGGGAAGTAGTGATATATTGAAATTATATTACTTTGTTGTAAATGTCTCAAAATAAAGCTTATGCTTATTACTACTTGAAAATTACAGAACTCATTAGACCCACTATTAGGTCTTGGTATTCAATGCATTAATTAAGAAACACATCTATTACTATGGCACAAATTCACTTAGAAAAATATTCCGATAACTATATCCACTATAAGGATTTCCACTGTAGTCCTCTGTATTTTACCTTGTGCATTTCAAAACATTCTCAAAAGTAAACCATAGGTTTCACAAGACTGCCAGAGGATCTGCAGCGTAAAAACATTTAAGAATGACTGCATTAAAATAAAAATATGCTACTTCCTTTTTCATCCACATTCAACGTCAGACTAAATCTTTGGCACTCGATTACCTCTGAAGACTTCTGCTGCCAGGCAAGATGGAATAATGGGTCAGAGACTCTCCGTCAATATAACTTAAAATCTGCAGCAAGCATACAAAACAACTATTTTCAAAACATTGGATATCAGCTAACAAAGTAATCCATCAGAGCTGGGAAATGAATGAAGGGAAGCCTACCGTTGCCAAAGTGTACAGCCAGAAGACAGTTTCCAGGCATGAGTGCAGGCAGGGGAACCCAGCTGGGGCCTGCTGGTCTCCCCTGGTTAAGAAGACTTCAGCTGGAAGTCTGAGAGACTGAGGTGGCCAGAGTTTGCAAGACATAGTATCAGAGAAGAAAGAGCTGCAAAGAGAAAGAGCTCTAGAGATCTTCAAGGAAGTCCCTGTAAGTCTTCAGCTATGGACAGATCAGCACATGTGGAAGAGAAAACTACCCACGGCTGAGGAAAGAAGCCCCTGAAAGGATTACAGGGAGCAACCCCTGGAAACCAGCCTGAGCAGGGAAGGGTTCATAGTTTAGTGGTCATTGATTCTACCTCAGTAATGGAGAAAAAGTTAACCCTAGACTAAATGCTATTCTGGGCCCTCCTGTCAAAACTTGAAAGCAAAATCCGAAAGAAGTAAATTGGAGCCAAGTACTTTAACTGAACTTCAGGATAAAACTCAAGAATATTAATAGAATTAGGAATACAAAAGTGTCCAACCCTTAAAAATGTAAACTTTATAATGCTGGTATCCTAGAAAAAATTACCAGGCATGCAAAACAGCAGGAAAATATGACCCAGGAAGAGAAAAAAATTAATCAATAGAAACTGGCCCCAAAATAACACAGATAATGTAGTTCCTAGCTAAGGATATAAATATGGTAATTATAATTGTATTGCATGTGTACAGGAAGATAAAGATTAAACATGTTAAGTAGATACGTGGTAGATATTATACACACACACACACACGAATTAAGAGATGAAAATTACCATGTCTGAGATGACAAATAGTTGGGATAGGATTAATGCTGCAGAAGAAAAGTTTAATGAACTTGAAGACATGGCAACAGAAACTATCCAAAATGAAACACATAGGGGAAAAAATAGAATAAAAAAAATTTACAGAGATTCAGTGAACTGTGGAACAATTTTATGTGGTCTACTATATGTGTAATTGAAGTCTCCAAAGAAGGAGAGAGCAGAAAAAATAATTGAAGAAATAATGCCCTCAATTTTTTCAAAGTTGGTAAAAAATATAAACTCACACTATAAATTCAAAACACTCAATGAACCCCCAAGTACAAGAAATGTGAAGAAGGCTGGGCATAGTGGCTCATGCCTGTAATCCCAGCAGTTCAGGAGGCTGAGGTGGAAGGATCCCATGAGGCCAGGAATTCAAGATTAGCCTGGGCAACACAGCGAGACCTCATTTCTACAAAAAAATTAAAAAATCAGCCAGACATGGTGGCGTCCACCTGTAGTCCTAGCTACTTGGGAGATTGAGGCAGAAAGATCACTTGTGCCTAGGAGTTCAAGCCTGCAGTGAGCTTTGCACCAGCCTGGGTGACAGAACAAGACCCTGTCTCTAGAATTTAAAACATAAAAAATAAACAGGTAAAGAAAACCAAGGCATGTTATAATCAAATTGCTTAAAATCAATGGTATAGAGAAATTCTTGGGCCAGGCGCAGTAGCTCATGCCTGTAATTCCAGCACTTTGGGAGGCCAAGGTGAGAGGATCATTTGAGGTCAAGAGTCTGAGACCATCCTGGCTAACATGGCGAAACTCTGTTTCTACTACAAATAAAGCAATTAGCCAGGCTTGGTGGCGAACGCCTGTAATCCCAGCTACCTGGGGGGCTGAGGTACAAGAATTGCTTGAGCCTGGGAGGCAGAGGTTGCAGTGAGCCGAGATCACGCCACTGCACTCCAGCCTGGGCGACAGAGGCAGAGAGAGAGACTTTGTGTCAAAACAAACAAACAAACAAACAAACAAATAAATAATAAAAAAGAGAAACTCTTAAAGCAGCCAAAGGAAGAAAGACACCTTATGTACAGAGGAACAAAGGTGAGGATTATAGCACATTTCTCCTCTGAAACTGCAAGTGAGAAGATGGTACAGCAACATCCTCAAGTATTAAAATAACAAAAGAAAACAAAGCAAAAAACCCATCAGCATACAATTTTTCTCCTTATGTTAAATCCTTTATTTAAGAAGTTTTTAAACGATTAGTATTTATATATTTAATAAGTAATTAAATATTTACATAAAACTGTACAGATCTTCCCCTTCTTTGGTTACATTTATTCCTAAATGTTTTTTGATGCTATCGTAAATGGGATTGTTTTAACTGCAACCTCCATCTCCTGGATTCAAGTGATTCTCCTGCCTCAACCTCCTGAGAAGCTGGGATTACAGGCAGGCACCATCACGCCCAGCTAATTCTTGTATTTTCAGTAGAGACAGGGTTTCGCCATGTTGCCTAGGCTGGTCTTGAACTCCTGGCCTCAACTGATCCACCCACCTCGGCCTCCCAAAGTGCTGGGATTATAAGCATGAGCCGAGCCACTGTGTCCAGCCCCAATATTTCTTTTTTCAGCTAGTTCATTGTTTGTGTATAGACATGCAACAGATTTTTGTATACTGATTTTGTACCTTGTAATTTTACTGAATTTGTTTATACAAAAACTCCTAAATCTATGACATAAATCAACAGTTTTGTCAATGTAGTTGAACAATATTAAACTATATATGCCTTTTTGTAGTTTTCTATTTTTTTCCAGCTTTATTAAGGTAAAACTGACAAATAAAAATTATACATATTGAAGGTATACAATGGGATTTCTTTGATATAGTTACACATTGTGAAATGATTATCACAATGAAGTTAATGAACATAGCTATCATCTCACAATTGTCTTTTTGTGTGTGTGGTGAGAATATTTAAGCCCTTCTCTGTTAGCAAATTTCAAGGACACAATACAATATTATTAATTTTAGTCACCATGCTGTTCATTAGATCTCCAGAATTTACTCATCCTGTATAAAAAACTGTACCCTTTGTCCAATACCTCCTCATTTCTCCTACCCTATAGCTCCAAGCTACCACCATTTTACTCTGCGTCTGTGAGTTTGACATTTTCAGATTTCACACATAAATGAGATCATGCAGTATTTTCCTTTCTGTGCCTGGTTTATTTCACATAGCATAATATCCTTCAGGTTTATTCATGTTATTCCAAATGACAAGAATTCTTTCATTTTTATGGCCAAGTAATATTCCATTGTATGTGTGTGGGTGTGTGTGGGGGGGTGTGTGTGTATATATATATATATAAAAAATACTTCCATTCATCTGCCAATGGACACTTAGGTTGCTTTGATGTCTTGGCTATTGTTAGTAATGCTGCAATGAACATGGGAGTGCAGATATCCCTTCAACAGACTTATATCATTTCCTTTGTATACATGCCCTAAAGTGAGATTGCTGGATCATATAGTAAGTGCAATGTACAAGGGTTCCCTTTTTTTCACATCCTCACCAACACTTGTTATTGTTTGTCTTTTTGGTAATTACCATTCTAACAGATGTGAGGTAATATCTCATTGTGGTTCTAATTTGCATTTCCATGATGATTAGTATGTTGAGCTTTTTTTTCATATACCTGTTGGCCTTTTGTATGCCTTCTTTTAAGAAATGTCTATTCAGATCCCTGGTCAATTTTTTAATTGGGTTGTTTTTATTGCTATTGACATACAGTTTCAGGTCTTATGTTTAAGTCTTTAATCCATTTTAGTTGATTTTTTGCATGTGGTATGAGATGAGTCCAATTCTATTAGACATGTGACAGATGTGGTGGCTCATGCCTGTAATCCCAATGCTTTGGGAGGCCAAGGCAGGAGGATTCCTTGAGTCCAGGAGTTTGAGACCAGCCAGTGTAGGGAGAATCAACATAGGGAGAACCCCATCTCCACAGTTTTTGTTATTAGCTGGGCATGGTAGTATGCACCTAGGCATAGCTACTTGGGAGGCTGAGGTGGGAGGATTGCTTGAGCCCAGGAGTTTGAGGCTGCAGTGAACTATAATTGCATCACTGCACTCCAGCCTGGGTGACAGAGCAAGATCCTGTAAAAAAAAAAAAAAAAGAAAGAAAAAAAAAGAAAAGAAAAGAAAAGAAAGAGAGAAAAAAGAAGACTACTCTTTCTCCAGTGTGTGTTATTGGTACTTATGTCAAAGATTAAAGGTTAATCACTATTGACTATAAATGTGTGAATTTATTTCTGGGTTCTCTACTATATTCCATTGGTCTATATGTCTGTTTTCATGCCAGTACCATACTGATTTGATTGCTATAGCTTTGCAGTATATTTTGAAATTGGGTAGTGTGATGTCCCTAGTTTTGTTCTTCTTGCTCGAGATTGCTATTACGATTCAGAGTCTTTTGCAATGTCAAATGAATTTTAGGATGGCCTTTTCTATTTCTGTGAAAAATGCCAATGGAATTTTGACAGAGATTGCATTGAATCTATAGGTCACTTTGGGTAGTATGAATATTTTAACAATTTTAATTATTCCAATCATTAACATGAGATGACCTTTCATTTATTTGTGTCTTCTTCAATTTCTTTCATCATTGTTTTATAGTTTTCAACGTACAGATCTTTCTCTTACTTGGTTTGATGAATTCCTAAATATTTTTGATGCCTTTGTAAATGATATTGTTTTCATAATTTCTTTTTTCAAATTGTTTATTGTTTGTATATAAAAAGTAACAGATTTTTTACGTCTTATACCTTGCAACTTTACTGAATTTGTGTATTAGTTCTAAGAGTTTCTGGTGACACTTTTGTCTTTAGGGTTTTTTGTATGTATAGATCATACTTACAGATCATAGCATTTGTAAGCAAAGACAATTTTACTTCTTCTTTTCTGATTTGGTTGCCTTTTGTTTTAGTCCATTCTCACACGGCTATGAAGAAATACCCAAGACAGGGTAATTTATAAAGGAAAGAGGTTTAACTGACTCACAGTTCCACATTGCTGGGGAGGCCTCAGGAAATTTACGATCACAGCAGAAGGCAAAGGAGAAGTAGGCACCTTCTTCACAGGGTGGCAGGATGGAGTGGGTGCCAGCAAGGGAAATGCCAGATGCTTATAAAACCATCACATCTCATGAAACTCACCCATTATCATGAAAACAGCATGGGGGAAACTGTCCCCATGATCCAATTACCTCCACATGGTCCCACCCTTGACACATGGGGATTATAAGGATTACAGTTCAAGGTGAGATTTGAATGGGGACACAGAGCCAAACCATATCACCTTTTATTCCTCTTTCTTGCCTAATTTCTCTGCTAGGACTACCAGTACTATATTGAATACAATCAATGAGAGCTTGTCTTGCTTGTGCCAGACAAGTGCATCCTTGTCTTGCTACTGATCTTAGAGAAAAAGCTTTCAGCTTTTCATTATTGATTATGTTAGCTGTGGACTTGTCATATACAGCCTTTAATGTGTTGAGGTACATTCTTTCTATACCTAATTTATTGAGAGATTTTATCATGAAAGAATGTTGTCATCAAATGCTTTTCCTGCATTCACTGAAATTATCATGTGGTTTTTATCCTTCATTCTGTTAATATGGTATATATCACATTTATTGATTTTTGTATATCAAACTATCCTTACATCCCAGGGATAAATTCCTCTTCATCATGGTATATAATTCTTTTAATGTGCTATTGAATTCAGTTTGCTAGTATTTTGTTGATAATTTTTGCAAACAAGTTCATCAAAAATATTGGCTTATAATTTTATTTTCTTACAGTGTCCTTGTCTGGCTTGGGCATCAGGGTAACGCTGGCCTCATAAAATGGACTTGGAAGTATTTTTTCCTCATCAATTTTTTAGAAGATTCTGAGAAAGATAGGCTTTAATTCTTCTTTAAATATTTGGTAGAATTCAGAGGTACAAAGAGGAGCTGGTACCATTCCTTCTGAAACTATTCCAATCAATGGGAAAAAGACGGAATCCTCCCTAACTCATTTTATGAGGCCAGCATCATCCTGATACCAAAGCCTGGCAGAGACACAACAAAACAAGAGAATTTTAGACCAATATCCCTGATGAATATCGATGCAAAAATCCTCAATAAAATACTGGCAAACCGAATCTGGGAGCACATCAAAAAGCTTACCCACCATGATCAAGTGGGCTTTGACATACACAAATCAATAAACATAATCTATCATATAAACAGAACCAAAGACAAAAACCACATGATTATCTCAATAGATGCAGAAAAGGCCTTTGACAAAATTCAACAGCCCTTCATGCTAAAAACTCTCAATAAATTAGGTATTGATGGGACATATCTCAAAATAATAAGAGCTATTTATGACAAACCCACATTATCATACTGAATGGGCAAAAACTGGAAGCATTCCCTTTGAAAACCAGCACAAGACAGGGATGCCCTCTCTCACCACTCCTATTCAACATAGTGTTGGAAGTTCTGGCCAGGGCAATCAGGCAGGAGAAAGAAATAAAGGGTAATCAATTAGGAAAGAGTAAGTCAAATTGTCCCTGTTTGCAGATGACATGATTGTATAACTAGAAAACCCCATCATCTCAGTCCAAAATCTCCTTAAGCTAATAAGCAACTTCAGCAAAGTCTCAGGATACAAAATCAATGTGCAAAAATCACAAGCATTCCTATACACTAATAACAGACAAACAGAGAGCCAAATCATGAGTGAACTCCCATTCACAATTGCTTCAAAGAGAATAAAATACCTAGGAATCCAACTTACAAGGGATGTGAAGGATCTCTTCAAGGAGAATTACAAACCACTGCTCAGTGAAATAAAAGAGGACACAAACAAATGGAAGAACATTCCATGCTCATGGATAGGAAGAATCAATATCATGAAAAGGGCCATGCTGCCCAAGGTAATTTATAGATTCAATGCCATCCCCATCAAGCTACCAATGACTTTCTTCACAGAATTGAAAAAACTACTTTAGAGTCCATATGGAACCAAAAAAGAGCCCGCATTGCCAAAACAATCCTAAGCCAAAAGAACAAAGCTGGAGTCATCATGCTACCTGACTTCAGACTATACTACAAGGCTACGGTAACCAAAACAGCATGGTACTGGTACCAAAACAGATATATAGACCAATGGAACAGAACAGAGCCCTCAGAAATAATACCACATATCTACAACCATCTGATCTTCGACAAACCTGACAAAAACAAGAAATGGGGAAAGGATTCCCTATTTAATAAATGGTGCTGGGAAAACTGGCTAGCCATATGTAGAAAACTGAAATTGGATCCCTTCCTTACACCTTATATAAAAATTAATTCAAGATGGATTAAAGACTTAAATGTCAGACCTAAAACCATAAAAACCCTAGAAGAAAACCTAGGCAATACCATCCAGGACATAGGCATGGGCAAGGACTTCATGACTAGAACACCAAAAGCAATGGCAACAAAAGCCAAAATTGAGAAATGGGATCTAATTAAACTAAAGAGCTTTTGCACAGCAACAGAAACTACCATCAGAGTAAACAGGCAACCTACAGAGTGGGAGAAAATTTTTGCAATCTACCCATCTGACAAAGGGCTAATATCCAGACTCTACAAGGAACTTAAACAAATTTACAAGAAAAAATCAGCAACCCCATCAAAAAGTGGGCAAAGGATATGAACAGACACTTCTCAGAAGAAGACATTTATGCAGCCAACAGACACATGAAAAAATGCTCATCATCACTGGCCATTAGAGAAATGCAAATCAGAACCACAATGAGATAGCATCTCACGCCAGTTAGAATGGCAATCATTAAAAAGTCAGGAAACAACAGGTGCTGGAGAGGACGTGGAGAAATAGGAACACTTTTACACTGTCGGTGGGACCGTAAACTAGTTCAACCATTGTGGAAGATAATGGTTATGGAAGTTCCTTAAGGATCTAGAACTATAAATACCATTTGACCCAGCCATCCCATTACTGGGGATATACCCAAAGGATTATAAATCATGCTGCTATAAAGACACATGCACATGTACGTTTACTGTGGCACTATTCACAATAGTAAAGACTTGGAACCAACCCAAATGTCCATCAATGATACACTGATTAAGAAATTGTGGCACATATACACCATCGAATACTATGCAGCCATAAAAAAGGTGAGTTCATGTCCTTTGTAGGGACATGGATGAAGCTGGAAACCATCATTCTCAGCAAACTATTGCAAGGACAGAAAGCCAAACACTGCATGTTCTCACTCATAGGTGGGAATTGAACAATGAGAATACTTGGATGCAGGGTGGGGAACATCACATATCGGGGCCTGTTGTAGGGTGGGGGACGGGGGAGGGATAGCATTAGGAGATATACCTAATGTAAATGACGAGTTAATGGGTGCAGCACACCAACATGGCACATGCATACATATGTAACAAACCTGCACATTGTGCACATGTACCCTAGAACTTAAAGTATAATAAAAAAATAAGAAAAAAATATTTGGTAGAATTCATTAGTGAAGCCATTAGATCCTGGACTTCTATTGTTTGGGAGGTTTTATTACTGACTCAATCTCCTTACTCAATATTGGTCTGTTCAAAATTTCTTTTTCTTCATGATTCAGTTTTGGTTGGTTGGACATTTCTAGGAGTTTATCAATTTCTTCTAGGCTATCCAACTCATTGGCATATAACTGTTCATAGTCTGTTATGATCCTTTGCATTTCCACGGTATCAGTTGTAATGCCATCTCTTTCCAAAAGAGAGTAGTGATGGCTATACTTATTATCAGGCAAAATAAATTTTAAGTCAAAAACTGTCACAGGGGACAAAGAAGGTCATTATATAGTAATAATGGGGTAAATTCATCAAGAGGATGTAAGAATTGAAAATATACATGTAACAAACATCATAGCACCTAAACATATAAAGGAAATATTAAGATAATTGAAGGGAGAAATAGGCAGTAATACAGTAATAGCTGGGAATTTTAGTACTTCACTTTCAACAATGGATAGGTTATCCAGACAGAAAATCTATAAGGAAATAGTAGACTGTAGGCCAAAAGGATGTAACAGACATATATAGAACATTCCATCCAACAGCAGGAGAATATACATTCTTTTTAAGTACATACAGAAGAGTCTCCAGGTAGATCACGTTAGGCCACAAAACAAGTCTTAACAAATTTAAGAAGACTGAAATCAATCAAGTATCTTTTCTGACCACAATGATATAAAATTAGAAACCAATAGCACGAGGAAAACTACAAGAATTATAAATATATGGAAATTAAACAACATACTCCTGGACAACCAATGGTTATATTGAGAAATCAAAAGAAAATCAAAAAATATCTTGAGACAAACAAAAATGGAAATACAACATATCAAAACCTATGGGATACAGCAAAAGCAGTTCTAAGAGGGAAGTTTATAACACATCGAGAGAAAAGAAAGATCTCAAATAACCTAACTTCACACCCCAAAGATCTAGAAAAAGAAGAGCAAACTAACCCCAATATAGCATAAGGAAGGAAATAGTAAAGATCAGAGCAGAAATAAATAAAACAGACACTAGACAAACAACAACATATACTGTTAAACTTAAGGATTGGTTTTCTTGAAAAGATAAAATTGACAAAGCTTTCACCGAACTAAGAGAAAAAAAGAAAACTCAAATAAATAAAACGGTAAACACAGAATTCTTTATCCAGAAAAAAGACTTTTCAAAATATAGGCAAACTAAAGGCTTTTGCAAACATACAAATGCTGAAAGAACGCATTACTAGCAGGTCTGCACTACAAAAAAAAAAAAAAAAAAAGTTAGAGGAAGTCCTTTAGATAGAAAATCATGCTATTTGGAAATCAAGGTCTACACAAAAGAATTAAAAGCGCTGGAAATATGTGTAAACTATAAATATGTGTAAATATAAAACTTTAAAACAGAATTTAAATCTCTTTTTTAAAAAAGATGTGACTGTTTAAAGCAAAATCCAAAACAGTGTATTATGAGGCTTATATGTAGAAATAAAATGTATGACAACAATAGCACAAAGTTTGGGAAGGAAGAAATAGAAGCGTACTGTTGTAAGGTTCTGATATGATCCATGAAGTGATATAATATCACTTGCACTAGGCTGTGATAAGATTAAAAAGGTTATTATAAACTCTACAGCGACCTCTAAAATAACCCAACGAAGTGTTTGAGCTAATAAGGCAACAAAGGAGATAAAGTGAAATAATACGAAATACTCAAGCAATCCACAGGAATAGGACAAGGGTAAACAGGAACATAAAAGGGATGAGACACATAGAAAACAGATAACAATATGTAGATTTAAACCTAACCAGATTCATTCACATTAAATATAAGTGGCCTCAATGACCTAAATACAAGGTAGAGATCATCAGATTGGATAAAAGAGAGAGACCCAGGTATACGCTGCCTGTGAGAAACATACTTTTGAAATAAAAACTAAATAGCATAAAAATAAAAAGATGGAAAAAGATATATTATGCTGACACTAATTAAAAGAAAACTGGAATGTTTATATTAATTTCACACTGAGTAAACTTTGGAGCTAAGGATATTACCATGGGAAAAGAGGATTGTTTCATGAGGATAAAGAGGTCAGGTCATCAAGGGGACACAGCAGTGATAAACATGTATGCATCTAGTAACAGAACTTCAAAATACATTAAACAAAGACTGGATAGAAATAGAGAAAAAGAAAAATTATAGTCAGAGATTTCAATAGTCCCTTCTCATTTACTGATGTCTCAATAATTAAGGGAACATAGTGACCTATGGGACAAAACAAGTAGTCTGATTGGCATGTAGTCGGTATCCCAGAAGAAAGGAAGCAGCAGCAAAAAAGTGAAAGAAATAATGGCGAAACGCTTTTCAAATTGGACGAAAACTATAAACGCATGATAGAGGAAGCTCAACAAAACTCGTGCAGAATAAACATAAAGAAAACCACACCAAAGTACATTATAATCCAATTGCTCAAAACCCACGATGAAGAGAAAAATCTTAAAAGCAGCTGTGGGTAGTTGCGGGAGATACACTACATACAGAGGAACAATGATGAGAAGGATGGCAAATTTTAGTCACAAACTATGCAAGTTATTGGAAAATGAGGCAACAATACTGAATGAAAAACCCTGTAGATGTAGGATATTATATCCAGCAAAGAGATTTTTTTACATAAAGGTAAAAAATGACAAACAAAAGGTAATAGAACTTACTCCCAGTAAACCTGCACCACGAGAAAAGGTAAGGAAGTTATTCATGAAAAAGGAAAATGATACCAGATGGAAATAAATCTACACAAAGGAAGGAAGGGTACTGGAAATGGTAATTATGTGGGCAAATAGAAAATATATTCATTAATAAGAAGTTCTTTGCCCTGCAGCCTTGCCATGAGTCTGTTTGCCTCCATGTGGCAGATGGGATGGACTCATGGCTAAATTTGTGGGAAGACTGGGTGCTGGGCACCACCAGGAGGAGACTTGCCAGCAGCCATCCTTGGGTTCTGAAAGTTTGTCTTGGATTAAAAAAGTACAGTGGCCTTGGTTGTAGATGCACCTAGAAAGCTACAAACTATTCATGCTGGATGATCTGCTGTGTGCTCCCAACTTCTCCAAGAACATTTTAATCTAAAACCACTACCTGAAGTAATGGGAGTATCTGCAGCCATTATGTTGCCATTTGGAGGAACAGGAGTAGGCTCTAGATACCATGTGGAGGTAGGTCCCACTGTGCCTGTCCTTGTGTGCCCGGTCCTTGTTGTGTGCCCCCTTCTATTTAATTTTCGCACACAGTGTTCTCCCTATGTCACAGATGACAAACTCAAAGATTAAATAACTACTACAAAAAGCAAGACGCAGAACAGTGTATGTAATATATTACCGCTCATATAAGAAAGAAAGGGAAATGAGAAAAATTACATAATATTCACACACATACGTATTTGCTTGTTTTTGCAAATAGAAACACAGAAGCTAACGAAAATGGTTCCCTAGGAGGGGTACGCAGGAGTATGTTAAAGGGAATATGAATGGCAAAAGTCCCACCCCCTTTTTAATAACTTTGAGTTTTGTTCTATATAAATGTCTTATATATTTAAAAATAACATTTAAAATAAAAAGAAATAGAAAAAAAGGAAAAATTGAAGCTGAACATAAACTAGGCCAGGCGTGGTGGCTCATGCTTGTAATCCCAGCACTGTGGGAGGCCAAGGTGGGAGGATCTCTTGAGGCTAGGAATTCAAAACCAGCCTGGGCAACATAGTGAGACCCTGTCTCTATTTAAAACAATGAACATAAACTAAAAATACCATATCAAATTGATAACCTATTCTTACAGAGCAAATAATTATTTCAAATATCTTAAACTCATAGTAGTCTGACTACATCCTTCAAGGTCAGTTAATAGTTTATATTAGTAATATTGATGTTGTAGAAAAAGGAAAGCAACAAAATTATACCACGATAATAAGCATGATGGAAAGGCTCCCAAACATAAGTCCTATATCTGTTCTATTTGTTCCTTCATGACAAAGAGCTTCCTCTACAATTCTTAATTTCCTGTGTAAACCCAAAACCTGAAACTTAACACCAAAAAAAGATGAGATGTCATTTACCCAAATAGAGAAATATAATAACATGCTGCCAATGAAAATATTGAAAATATAATCTAATTAATTTAAAGAACTGATTGGCACAGTTTAGGCTGGGCATGGTGGCTCAAGCCTGTAATCCCAGCACTTTGGGAGGCCGAGACGGGATCACAAGGTCAGGAGATCACAAGGTCAGGAGATTGAGACCATCCTGGCTAACGAGGTGAAACCCCGTCTCTACTAAAAAATACAAAAAAACTAGCCAGGTGAGGTGGCGGGCGCCTGTAGTCCCAGCTACTCGGGAGGCTGAGGCAGGAGAATGGCGTAAACCCGGGAAGCGGAGCTTGCAGTGAGCTGAGATCCAGCCACTGCACTTCAGCCTGGGTGACAGAGTGAGACTCCGTCTCAGAAAAAAAAAAAAAAAAGAAAAGGAACTGATTGGCACAGTTTAGAGGAAGATATTGCAATAGAGCTGCTGCTGTGGTTAGTAAATAAGAATTTAAGCTGTTTAGATTCTTTAATTTCTCACTTTGAAGCTAGAGAATTTTCAGAGAAACCAATAAAACATGAGGATCCAATTTCAGAGTTGGGTATTTGGAGTAAGTGGGTCATAATATGGTGTAAAAAAAAATCTGAGGGTGCTAGATTGCTGGATAAAAGTATTAAGAGCAGTTGGGGGAAAAAAACCTCTTTATATGGGAAAGAAATGTTTATATGCTAGATACTTGCCGCAATCTCTATAAATCTTTGGTGAAACAAAACAAAGAGAGTTGTGGTGAGTACTAAATAATACTGGTCAAGCACTCACTGTTCGCCCATGGACATTGCTCAGTTAAAATGATGGAGAGTTTGCTGACAGTTAAATCAAAATGACTAGGAGTTTCTTTTTGTTATTGTTGTTGTTTTTTTTTTAACTTTGGCATTTGCCAGACCTGAGTATCTTATTTTCCAGAATTTTGAATCCAGTTACAGTAAAAATGAATGTTTTTTATTTTAATCTTTTATTTGTTTTTGTTTGTTTATTTGTTTGTTTGTTTTTGAGATGGAATTTTGTTCTTGTTGCCCAGGTTGAAGTGCAGTGGTGTGATCTTGGCTCACAGTAACCTCCACCTCCTGGGCTCAAGCCACTCTCCCGCCTCAGCCTCCTGAGTAGCTGGGATTATAGGCGCCTGCCACCATGCCTGGCTAATTTTTTGTATTTTTAGTAGAGACAGGGTTTCATCATGTTGGCCAGGCTGGTCTCGAACTCCTGACCTCAGGTGATCCACCCACCTCGGCCTTCCAAAGTGCAGGGATTACAGGCGTGAGCCACTGTGCCCAGCCCATTTTTAATTTTTTAAAAAAGTATTTGGCTATTTAAAGCAAAAATAAAAAAACAATGTATTGTGGGTTTTATAACATATATAGAAGTAAAATGTATGACAACCAAATATGTTATTTGAAATAAGATGAAGATTGTGTGTGTGTGTAGATATATACACATACATACATATACATATATTATAAAATACGCACACATGTAACTGTAAACCCTAGAGCAATCACTGAAAAAGCAAAATCAAGAGGTATAGCTAATAAACTGAGAATGGATATTTAATGGGATTATTAAAAAAATTGAAAAGAAAGAAAAAAAGGAGCAAAGATCAGATAAAATAAAAATATAACAAGATATTTAAACTCTGCCATACTTATAAGTACATTTTTAAAAATATTGACACATAATATTTGTCTATATTTATGGAGTATTTGTGATATTTTGTTACATGCATAGAATGTCTAATGATCAAGCCAGGGTGTTTAGGGCATCCATTACCTCAAGTATTTATCATTCCTATGTGTTGGGAACATTTCAAGTTCTCTCTTCTAGCTATTTTGAAATATATAATACCTATTGTTAACTGTAGTAACCCTATGCTGCTATGGAACATTAGAACTTATTGCTTCTATCTAACTGTATTCTTGCACGCATTAACCTACCACTTTTCATCCCCGCTTCCAACCACACACCCTTCCCAGTCTCTGGTATCTCTCATTCTACTCTCTATCTTCATATGATCGACTTTCTTAGCTCCCACATGTGAGTGAGAACGTGCAACATTTGTCTTTCTGAGCCTGGCTTATTTCACTTAACATAATGACCTCCAGTTCCATCCATATTGCTACAAATGACATGATTTCATTCTTTTCTGTGGCTGAATGTATTACATCGTGTGTATATATATACACATTTTGTTTATCCACTCAGCCACAAAAAAGAATGAAATCATTTGTTGATGGACACTTAGGTTGATTTCATATCTTTGCTATTGCAAACAACGTTGCAATAAACATGGGGCTACAGGTATCCCTTTGATATACTGATCTCCTTGCCTTTGGCTAAATACCCAGTAGTGGGATTGCTGGATCATATGGTAGTTCTATTTTTACTTTTTTGAGGAATCTCCATACTATTTTCCATAGTGGCTTTACTAATTTACATTCCCAGCAATGGTACAGAAGAGTTCCCTTTTTTCACACTCTGGCCAGCATCTGTTTGTTTGTTTGTCTTTTTAATAATATCCATTCTCATTGGGGTAAGATGATATCACATTGTGGTTTTAATCTGCGTTTCTCTGAGGATTAGTGATATTGAGCATTTTTTCACACACCTTTTGGCCATTTGTATGCCTTCTTTTGAGAAATGTCTATTCATATCCTTTGCCCACTTTTTAATGTGATTTTTTGTTGTTGTTGTCATTGAGTTATTTGAATTCCTTGTATAGGCTGGGCGCGGTGGCTCACGCCTGTAATCCCAGCACTTTGGGAGGCTGAGGCAGGTGGATCACAAGGTCAGGAGATCGAGACCATCCTGGCTAACATGGTGAAACCCCGTCTCTATTAAAAATACAAAAAATTAGACGGGCGTCGTGGCGGGCGCCGGTAGTCCCAGCTACTCGGGAGGCTGAGGCAGGAGAATGGTGTGAACTCAGGAGGCGGAACTTGCAGTGAGCTGAGAAGGCGCCACTGCACTCCAGCTTGGGCGACAGAGTGAGACTCTGTCTCAAAAAAAATAAAAATAAAAATAAAAATAAAAAAAGAATTCCTTGTATATTCTGGATATTAATCCCTTGCTGGATGGATAGTTTGCAAATAGTTTCTCCCATTCAACAGGTTGTCTTTTTACTCTATTGGTTGTTTTCTTTACTGTGCAGGCACTTTTTAATTTAGTATAGTCCCATTTATCTATTTTTGGTTTTGTTGCCTGTGTTTTTGAGGTTTTAGCCATAAAATATTTGCCTAGACCAATGTCCTGAAGGGTTTCTCCTGCATTTCTTCTACTACTTTTTAAAATAGTTTTGGGTCTTACATTTAAGTCTTTAGACTATCTTGAGTTGATTTTTGTACATTGTGGGAGATAAAGGTCCAGTTTCATTCTTCTGCATATGAATATCCAGTTTTCCCAACACCATTTATTGAAGAAGAATGTCCTTAATATGAATGATTTAAACACTCCTATTAAAAGGCAAAACTAGTCTCATTAGATTTTAAAAAGCAAGATCCAAATATATGCTGCCTATAAGAAAACATGTTAAGTACAAAGTTGCATAGATGTTAAACAGAAAAGAATAGAAAACAATATACCCTGTGTGCAGAAAAGAATTAACATAAAAGATCTAAAACTGCTATCCCCAGACAGGCCTTCTTGAGAAGCTGGCCTTCAATGGTGTGTGGGAACTTGAATTCTGGGAGTGTTACTACCATTTTCAAGATGGATAACAATGGCTTACTGTGCCTAAACTGTCTGTACGAATAACGTGGTTTATGGTGAACAACCACTTACCTTCTGGGGGTCTGGCATTTTGATATGTGCTAGTCAGAGAGTGTCTGTATGACCAATGCTCTAAAAACAAACAGAAGAAGAAAAACCTTGGCCATGAGTCTTTAATGAGCTTCCCTGGCAGAAAACATTTCACATGTGTTGTTACAATTCACTGCTGGAAGAATTAAGTGCATCCGTGTATGCTGATTTTGCTTTGTATCTCTTCACTATAATAAATTATGGCTATGATTATAACTCTATGTGTCCTTCTAGTAAATCGTTAAAACTGGGAGCTGTCTTGGGAGACACAACATGAAAATACTCATCAAAAGAAAGTTGGAGTGGCTACATGAACATCACAGTAGATTTAACAACTGGTAATATCACCAGGAATAGAGAAGAGCATTTCATAGTGACAAAAGGGTCAACTGATCAGGAGGATGAGATAATACTCAAATGTGTATGCAACTAGTAACAGAGCTTCAAAATAGATGAAGCAAAAATTGAAATAATTGAAAGGAAAAATAAACAAATCCATAATTATAGTTGAAAATGTCAACTTTCCTTTATCTGTGATTGATAGACGAAGAGCTTTTTTTTTTTTTTTTTTTTTTTTTTTTTTGAGACAGAGTCTTGCTCTGTCACCCAGGCTGGAGTGTGATGGCATGATCTTGGCTCACTGCGACCTCCACCTCCCGGGTTCAAGCGATTCTCCTGCTTCAGCCTCCCAAGTAGCTGGGATTACAGGTGCTCACCACCATGCCTGGATAATTTTTGTACTTTTAGTAGACACGGGGTTTTCCCATGTTGGTCAGGCTGGTCTGGAACTCCTGACCTCAGGTGATCCGCCTGGCTTTGCCTCCCAAAGTGCTGGGATTACAGGTGTGAGCCACGCCCTCCAGCCAGAAGAACTATATAAATGCAAAATTAAAGTAAAATTGATAATAAAAAGATATTTGAGATCTCTCCAAATATTTGGAAATTAAACAATACATTTTAAAATGCATGAAGAAATCACAAGGGAAATTAGAAAATATTCAGAATGGAATGAAAGTAAAATAACACATATTAAAATTTGTGAAATGAAGCTAAACCAGTATTTACAAGAAAATTAATAGCATTAAATACTTATAATAGGAAAAAAGAAAATTATCAAATTTTAAGGTACCAGGTAATTTAATGAAGAAAGGATTGACTTTTCAATAAATACAGTAGGAAAAATTGTCTATCCATACTTGTA
Organism: Theropithecus gelada; assembly: GCF_003255815.1. Classification (NCBI taxonomy): domain Eukaryota; kingdom Metazoa; phylum Chordata; class Mammalia; order Primates; family Cercopithecidae; genus Theropithecus; species Theropithecus gelada. The sequence continues at coordinate 18,171,198 of NC_037675.1, read as the reverse complement.
TTCCATAATAGAATTAAATAGATACAGGATAATGAGTGCATTTCTGGCCATTCTTTTGCACAATTTCCAATTTTTCAAAAATAAGAGTACATTACTTTTATCATTTTTTTTGAAAAAAGGAGCAAAGTTCTTAGCCAACAAAAAGCTCTTAGCCAGATGGCATAATACAGCAAAAATCTGGCTATTTGAGAATAAAAGAGAATAGAAAAAATTTCTTTCTAAGATCATTTCTGATCTAAAATTCCATGATTCTCTCTTCCCACTAGTTAGTTAATTCAGGGCAAATGAAGTGCAGCTTCTGTCACTGCATACAGCCTCCATTGCTGAATCCTAATGGCCCTTCAGTCCTCAACACCAACCACTCTGTCTCTCTCCAAGTCATGTGTCTATCTTGGCTAAAGATCCAGTCTATTATTTGGCTGTTTTAGTAGGTGTCCCCTGCCCCTACAGGTTTTATGGACTGCAGGCAATTGTCTTCTTTGGGGTCCTAGGATGGTATTTTAAGATATTTAGGGGACATTTTCTTAATTGGCTGAGACCACAAAAATATAAAATATTTTGTTTAATTATGGCCTGAATAATATCATATGCAGAATTAACTGGATCAGACATTTTGAATTATCTTTACAGATTTCTTTAAAAATATTATAGGCCAGACACAGTGACTCATGCCTATAAGCCCAGCACTTTAGGAGGCTGAGGTGGGAGAATTATTTGAGACCAGCCTGGGCAACATAGCAAGATCCCTGTCTCTACCAAAACAAACAAGCAAATTAAAAAAGTAGCCAGCTGCTGTGATTCATGCCTGTAGTCACTGCTACCCAGGAGGCTGACGTGGGAGGATAGTTTGAGCCCAGGAGGTTGAGGGTGCAATGAGCTATGATCATGTCACTGCACTTCAGCCTGGGAAACAGAGCAAGAGCATGTCTCAAAAAATAAAAAGATAGATAGATAGAGAGATAGATTACAAGGCAGGCTGGATGGGATGGCTCATGCCTGTAATGCCAGCACTTTGGGAGGCCAAGGTGGGAGGATTGCTTGAGCCCGGAAGTTCGAGACCAGCTTGGGCAACATAGTGAGACCTCATCTCTGCAAAAAAATCAAAAATAAAAAAAATTAGCCTGATGTGGTGGTGCGCACCTGTAATCCCAGATACTTGGGAGGGTGAGGAAGGAGGATCACTTGAGCCTGGGAGGTCGAGGCTACAGTGAGCCATGATCATCACAGCACTGCACTCCAGCTTGGGTGACAGAGCAAGACTCCATCTCAAAAGAAAAAAAAAAAAAAGAAAGAAATAACCACCTTAGACGGAGTCAATTTATTAGTTTTGATGCAATTATCAGATGGTGAAGTTGTTTTGTACTTTACAGACGTGTAAGAAGTGTGTTAGATAAGTTAGTGGTGATCGACCACCAATATCCATCCGCTGTCTATTGTGCTAAATACTCCAGGGGGATTTGAAAGATTCTCTGGTTTCAAGGAGCTGTTGGCTGAGTCCGGGAGACAAAAAACTTCACACAACTTCTGAATAATTAGAGCAACTATCACTAGCTATAGTTCAGGATGCACATGTCAAAACTGAGGACATTCAACAAAGAGGAGAATTCACATAGAAAAGGTAAAGTCGGAGGAGGTGGAATCCTGGTGACGTGCTTGGGGTTGTCAATGCGTCTGGGTCCAGTACTAGCACAATATTTGGAAGAAAATATTACAAAGACCTCTTAACTGAAGTCAAACAAATATGCTATTGTATCATAGTCAATTCAGTCTTACTAGTAGAAACGTTGATTCGAAGTCAATTCATTGGTTTTGATGGAAAATTCATGCACTAATTCAAGAAATAGGTATCGAATTTTTGGTATGTGTCAGGCACTGAATAAGAAGATAGGGATGCAGGTGAGCAGTAGGACACAATCACTGCCCCCATGGAATATATACATCCCAGGAGGGATGTTATCAAGTTATAAGCACACAGCTGCCTCCCACAACACAGGAAATAACCAGGGTGTTTAGGAACATGTATCCAGGCCAAATCTAGCCTGGGAAGTCCAGAAAGACTTTGCTGAGGTTGTGATGGTTCAGTCGAATTTTGGAGGATGAAAAGAAATTAGCAGGGTGAAGGGGAAAATATTACTGACAGAAGAAACTGCATATGTAAAGGTTAAATTACTTTTACCTTATAATATTTTTTTGATACAGGTCTTGCTCTCTCACCCAGGCTGGAATGCAGTGGCAGGATCTCAGCTTACTGCATCCTCCACCTCTCAAGTTCAAGCGATTCTCCTGCCTCAGACTCCCAAGTAGCTGGGATTACAGGCCTGTGCCACCATACACCACTAATTTGTGTGTGTGTGTGTGTGTGTATTTTTAGTAGAGACGGGGTTTCACCATGTTGGCCAGGTTCATCTTAAACTCCTAACCTCAGGTGATCCGCCCACCTCGGCCTCCCAAAGTGTTGGGATTACAGGCATGAGCCACTGCGCCCAGTCAGGTGGTTATTTCTAACCTTTGCACATTGCAGTTTCCTTTTAGAATGGCAAAAGTTGGGGACTTCCTGGAAAACTCCACATGCACAGACTGTAGGTTCAATAACCCCAAACTAAGATTTACATTGAGCAGAGTGCATGGAATATAGTGTAAAAATACACTTGTGTAATCCAGGCCAGTGGTGTCTGTGATGTATTATTTCATGATTTTGTGTTTATGAAGCTCTATATAGGATCTGTCTTTGATGGCAATTATTAGAATAGTTTGGGAGATGAAGAAAATAATTTTAGAGAAGAAAATTAACACTAGGTACCTACCATGTGACTGCATTGTGCTGGGCCTGGTATACACCTGATTACATTTCATGACACCGCACCCTAGAGACAGCTGTCATTGACCCTGTTCTATATTTGAGAAAACTGAGGACCACTGAGTTAAACAACGAGTCTGAAATAATGCAGTTGCTAAGGAGTGGAGCCAGGATTCAAGTCCAGCAAATATGTCCTTCTCAAACACTAGCTAGACTTTGTAGGTAATTACAGCTGCATGAACCTCACTTCGGGTTGCTCTGTAGAAGTTTTGCTCACAAGTTCTGTAATGTACCTTTTAGGTTGAACCAACAATATTTTGGGGTGCACAAAGTATTAAAAGTGTCCCTATGTATGTGAAAAGGAGCATTTTGGCAATAAGAATAAGAAAATAAGATCTTAGGATAAAAATAAGATTTTATTTCCTTTGCCACTTATCTCAGAAAAGGCTGTAAAGTTCCACTGTAATTATTCATATTAAAAGAGAGTATCTAATACACATCTAATACATCTAATCCCTATTTGACTCAAAGCTTTCCTTTAAAACAAAAAGGCTTTTTTCTAAGATCCTGTAATAAAATTCATAGATAATCTACCTACACACAAAATTTCAAAATAATTAAGTACGATGTTTTAAATACAATACAAAGAAGAAGACAAAAAAATTACAATAAACTATGTATTGCAATATGTACATATTCAGGCATGCCTAGACTGGAAGACATAATACACTAATCAGGTTTTTTTGCACCAATACGTAGAATCACACTTACAAATACAGGCTGATCAAGGAGTGTTACACTGAGGATTCAAATACCATGAACAGTATTGCTCATGGAGATGTCATTTTTCTGAAAAAGCAAACAACTCTCAGTGGAGTTTCAAACACAAAGTGAAACAACTTTCTAAATGTATGTGTATTGCATTCTTGGAAAATTCAGTGCCTATTAAAACTGTGCAAATGTTACTCTCTGTTTATATGAAAAACACAGCATTATAAGTGCTGATAATTACAAACAGATTTTCCCCCTGTATCGATGTCTGGGGGTATATTCTAAAGTGTGTGGGACATGAGACAATTCTTTGCATGGTAGGATGCCGCCACAGGTATTGTCTAGTGCTCCTGGCTCTGCTCTCTAAACACTAGTATTGTCTTTTCAATTATTGTGATAACCACAAACACTACCATCACCACCACCACATTTCCAAAATCCCCCATTGTGAACCATTAATTTAATATGCACCAGGCACTGTGCTAAGTTCCCTACAAATATTATTTAACAATTTACTAATTTTTTCCCATTCAACAAACATCACACACACTCGAGATGCAGACATAGTGCTATGCTCTGGATATACAGTTGTGAACAAGATAGTCAATGGCTGGTGACCACACAGAATGAATGATCTAGTACAGGAGATAGATGACAAAAACTTACAAATGAATATGTAATTACAAACTGTGCTGAGTGCTGTGAAAGAAAGAATTGGCTACTGTGAAACAGCAACACAGGAATCTATCTTAAAAAAGAGTATCAGGAACGTTTCTCTGAGCCAATCAACTTAAACCCTGACCTGAAGGATGTCAAGCAGGCAGCTATGGGAAGTTATTCTATGCTTTTCCCAGAGGAAGAAAATGAAGCCTAGAGAAGTAATGTGGTCAGGTCATACCACTTCTAAATAGTTGAATGTATCTGAACTCAAGTATCACTAGTTCTAAAGGCCATCAACTTTCCAGGTTAAAAATGAACAGTTCTCCCAAAGAAGATAAATAAATAGGCCGGGCATGGTGGCTCATGCCTGTAATCCCAGCACTCTGGGAGGCCAAGGCCAGCAGATCATTTGAGGTCAGGAGTTCAAGACCAGCCTGGACAACATGACAAAACCCCATCTCTACTAAAAATACAAAAATTAGCCGGGCATGGTGGCGCAGGCCTGTAGTCCCAGCTACTCGAGAGGCTGAGACATGCAAATTGCTTGAGCCCAGGAGACAAAGGTTGCAGTGAGCCCAGATCACACCATTGCACTCCAGTCTGGGCAACAGAGCAAGACTCTGTCTCAAAAATAAATTAAATAAATAAATAAATAAATAAATAAATAAATGGCCAAGAAGCACATGAAAAGATGTTCGACATCTTTGGTCATTAGGGAAATGCAAATCAAAACCACGGTAGGCTACCACTTCACACAAGAATGGCTATAATAAAAAATATGGAAAATAACAAGTGTGAGTGAGGGTGTGGAGAAATAGGAGATCTCATTCATTGCTGGTGGGACTGTAAAGTGGTTCAGCCATGGTGGAAAACAGTATGGCAGTTCCTCAAAAAGTTAAACATAAGATTACCACAGGACCCAGCAATTCTACTCCTAGGTGTAAGCACCCTAAAATGACAACAGGTACTCAAACGAATCCTTATACATGAATATTCATAGCATCACTACTCACAAAAGCCAAAAGGTGGAAATACCCAAATACCCATCCATGGATGAATGGATGAACAAATTGTGATTTATTCATACAATGGAATATTATTCAGCCATAAAAACGAATGAAGCTTTGACACATACTACGATGTGGATAAACCTCAAAAACATTATGCTAAGTGAAAGAAGCCAGACACATAATATCACATATTGTATGATTCCATTTATATGAAATATCCAGAATAGGTAAATTCATAGAAATGAAAGCAGATTGGTGGTTGCCAGGGGCTGAAGGGTGAGGGGAGAATGGAGGGTAACTAGTTTATAGGTATGGAGTTTTTACTTTGGAATGATGGAAACGTTTCAGAACCAGGTAGAAGTGGCAGTTGGTACAACATTGTGAAGATACTAAATGCCAGCAAATTGTTCATTTTAAAATGATTAATTTTATGTTTTGCGAATTTCACCTAAATTTTAAAAAATGGATGGAAATATCCTCTTGCCTTCTTAGATTTACATCCACCTGCTTTGAAAAAGATCTGACTTGTTTATATGTTTGCTTCCAGTGTAAAGGTGTATGGCCAGGAAAATCTGACTCACCAGATGTTTTCTCATGAGAAAAGCAGTCAGACTGATAGGGGAACTCTGCTTCTCAAGCTTAGGGCCTTCCTGAGCTTCTCTGACTGGGAGGCCACGGAGGAGCACAGGGTACCGTGCTGTGGGGTTCCCAGCCACCTGCAGGCCTGGTGGGCAGATAAAGCAAACGTCTCCGTGGGGACTTCCTACAGAGAGCACACCGTGGAGGGGAGGAGGAAAGAGGAGGGGGCTGCATGGAGGGAAGGAAGTCCAAGGTCAATGAGGGAGAGCAGGGAGATGCTGCCCGGAGGTGGCCAGCAGAGAAAGGTGTGCACGGGGTTTGAGGGAAGCTATCCATGGTGTGTGCTGGGTAATATCCCAAAGATCCACCCTGTAGGAATACCAGAAGTAAAGCCCTATATTGTTTATCAAGATTCCTGGTGATGGATTTGTTTTCTCTTAATATGTAAAGGAACATAAAGGGCATAAGACTCATTTGGTTATAGGTAAAAATGAAAGGTTGAAGGAGTTAGTGCCTCCACTTTTCTCTGTGAAGGTAGAGGCTATGATATTAGCAGAAAGGGAGGAGGACAGAGCCAAGGAAGAGATTTTGCAGAGGGTAACCCATCCCAACGTGTGAGGACACAGCTGAGGCTAAGATCCCACTTTCCATAGCACCACACCCCTACTTTCTATGTTAGAGTTCATTAGTAGACATCAGGAACCACACTAGCTATTTTGAACAGAAAAAAATTAATACAAGGAACAGTACGCTTTAAAAACAATCATCAGAGGGCTCCAGGCACAGACTTCAGGATGGGGAACAAGGAGCATGACTGGTGTGCTGAGAGCTGCCATAACCAGGAGCAAGGGAAATCCAGAAGCTGCCCTGGACACATGGCCTGTAGGACACCTTCCCTTCATTGCAATCCGAGGATCAGAAAACTACTGTGGAAATATTGGCTTTCAAGCCAAGCAGTGACTTTGACCCACACCAGCAAAAACATGAGTGTGCCATGCCTTGCCTCTGGGTGAAAAGATGGAAACAGGGCTGGCTAAAGCTGTAGCAGGATCCAACACAGCCTCAGGGGATTTGTCACAGAAACAACAAAAGCCTTACTTCTGCCTCCCAAACTTTGTGCAAAAATCCAAACAGAGTAATATCAAAAGCTGAGCTGCAAGGGATCCTGGAAAAAGCAGGTGCTAGCTAACCAGCCTTGCAGTACACAAAGGCCCAGTAGGAAGGTCAAACAGACTGTGTGTCCATCCACAGTATCCTTCTCCCCTTAGTCTCCCATTAGACATTTTTAAACCTTGAAAGTATTCATCTTTAAAGTGAATCAGAGTTTGCATTGAAATATGGAAGCTCTAACTCTTGTCCTCGAGAGTTCTGTAGATTGCAAATCCTAAGTGATTTTAAAATTAATCATTTAAGAATGAAAAATTTGCTGGCATTTAGTATCTTCACTTAGATACTAGAAGGTATTGATTTTTCACTGAATTTCATCTAGACCTGAGAGAATCTGAAAATTTTGGAGTAGGAAGAGAAATCATTTTGTTCTCATAATAAAGCTGGAGAAAGAAAAGTGCAGAGAAGTCCACGCCCTTGATGCTTATATTCTAAATTGTGCACTCAGTCACAAAATAATCCCCCATAGAAAACAGCTGCTCTTCTAGAAGGAAACCCCTAAAATCATATTTTCACAGGTTTTGAAAGAGTTCACCAGCTACACAGTCAGATGTGTAACTGAACAATCTTTTCATGCCTGGAGCAAGTTCCAAGGGCCTCTCCAATTTGCCCCCCTAATTTGCCAAACCATGGGACAGCAAACCTGCAATTAGAGCTGTATTTTTAAATTGTGTAAGTTTTATGTGGCACTTCCCCCACCCCCCTACACACAGTCCTGCCAAAATGCTGTTATTTTCGCAGAGGAAATACAAAGAGTGGGCTTAAAATTACAAGTCACATTCTAACTCAGGAAAAGGAAGTGGGTTCTCTGGGGCCACCTCCAGGCTGGACTCTAGGCAGTTGTCCCAACCTCATGACTCCACAATGTCAAACACCTGGAAAAGCCATGGCCTGCCCTGAAAATGCGAAGACTCCTGCTTCCAATTTTTCCACAAAGATTCATGATCCTTCCTGGCCACTGGACATCTGTGCTTTTGGTCGGGTTTGAGGACAAAGTTTGGCCCCTAGCTCCGTGTCACTTTAATGTCAGATATGTTCTCATTGGCCCCATTGGCCAAATGTTCTTGCGCCATCCCCCACTGAGTCTCATGACATTTTATCTGTTCTAGAAATGACAGAAGATGGGTCCCTCTGGGATTCACGCTCCTCTGCTGGGATTTTCACACCATTCGCCATGTTAACATGAAGCAACAGCTGGGTTGAAGAGAGCCGATAAAAATAGCAGCATCACACTGCAAGCAAGCTGCATGGAAAAGAAGGGGAGTCACGTACTTAATGCAGGGTGGCACTGATTTCTTGTCTTCCCAGTCCAGTGGTGTATTTCTCAGACCATCTACTTTTTCACAAAGAGCAAAGTGAGTTTCTTGTCCGTGTAAGTTTTGGCTAGGAGAATGAGGAGGGGGGCAGATAGCTCCTGCTCTCCTGCTCTCCCGCTCCTCCCTTGTTGGCCCCTGGTATCCCTGATTGCTAACTGGCAGATCAGACAACTAGACAGCACAGCCCCTGAACCAATGAGCCCAGCCAACTCTGGGAACTTGGTTTTCAAGATTGCTGTGAGTTGCAGCAGAAACTTCCTGCTGTTACCCTATCTTTCCATTCATTAAAGTGTAGCTTGCAATTGAACATTCTGACATAACATAGCTGAGATTTTTGGCAGCAATGTTAACCATATTCAAGAGTTTCCTTCAGACGACGTTAAGTTTTTATATCCTCATGAATGCTTGCCACCTTCCTTTAATAACTTGAAAAAACAAGCTTCTCTCAGGAACGTCATTGTTCCAATATTTCCCCAGCACACATTTACTCCTTTTAGAAGTGTATTAGGTGTGTGTATATTTATAGAGTCTGGGTGTACCTAGGTGGGTTAGAATTGGACATCTTATAAAAAGTCAGCAATCTGAATGGACCTTAGAGAAGAGGTATTAGAAGTCTAGTATTTTCTTCGTAAGATCATGTTTTTCTCCTTCTAAATTATTCGTTCATTTCACCACAAAATTGCATTTTATCAAAAAGAGTATATTCACTAACCCTCAGCCTTGGGGTGTGAAATAGCCTTTTACATTTCTAAAGCAAAATCTTACCAAAAAGTTACAAAGGGGAGGTGGTAAAATGAAGGTTTCCTTCCCTTCCTCCACAGTGAAAAATGTAGTCTTATTGTGTACAGATATCACAGTAGAATTTTTCAAGTAGAAAATTAATTGGCTGAAATTTCCAGCTACTGAGATAACTGAAAATCTTTAAAAACCTATTCTTATTAAAATGCAAAGTAATAGTGCAAAATGCAATGAAAAGCCAAACTGAATTTGTAATTTTTAAGTGCCCCCACAAACGGGAAGTTTGTAGTCTTCTTGGATGACCAGTGGTTTAGTAAGTTCTCCAAATCCATTGTGGTGCTTGTTTGCAGGCAGAATTATCGCAGCAGAGTTACTGTTCCCTAAAACTTTAAACAGTGTTATGTAATATAATACAATGTGGTTAACTGAGATTTTTTTTTTAAGTTGCTAACAGGGTTATTCATGATTTATTTATTATTTATTTTTTATTATTATACTTTAAGTTCTAGGGTACATGTGCACAATGTGCAGGTTTGTTGCATATGTATCCATGTGCCATGTTAGTGTCCTGCACCCATTAACTCTTCATTTACATTAGGTATATCTCCTAATGCTATCCCTCCCCCAATCCCCCTACCCCACGACAGGCCCCGGTGTGTGATGTTCCCCTTCTTGTGTCCAAGTGTTCTCATTGTTTGATTCCCACCTATGAGTGAGAACATGCGGTGTTTGGTTTTCTGTCCTTCCGATAGTTTGCTGAGAATGATGGTTTCTAGCTTCATCCATGTCCCTACAAAGGACATGAACTCATCCCTTTTTATGACTGCATAGTATTCCATGGTGTATATGTGCCACATTTTCTTAATCAGACTATCATTGATGGACATTTGGTTGGTTCCAAGTCTTTGCTATTGTGAATAGTGCCACAATAAACATACATGTGCATGTGTCTTTTTAGCAGCATGATTTATAATCCTTTGGGTATATACTCAGTAATGGGATGGCTGAGTCAAATGGTATTTATAGTTCTAGATCCTTGAGGAATCGCCACACTGTCTTCCACAATGGTTGAACTAGTTTATATGCCCACCAACAGTGTAAAAGTGTTCCTATTTCTCCACATCCTCTCCAGCACCTGTTGTTTCCTGACTTTTTAATGATCACCATTCTAACTGGTGTGAGATGGCATCTCATTGTGGTTTTGATTTGCATTTCTCTGATGGCCAGTGATGATGAGCATTTTTTCATGTGTCTGTTGGCTGCATAAATATCTTCTTTTGAGAAGTGTCTGTTCATATCCTTTGCCCACTTTTTGATGGGGTTGTTGGATTTTTTCTTGTAAATTTGTTTAAGTTCCTTGTAGAGTCTGGATATTAGCCCTTTGTCAGATGGGTAGATTGCAAAAATTTTCTCCCATTCTGTAGGTTGCCTTTTCACTCTGATGGTAAGTTTCTTTTGCCATGCAGAAGCTCTTTAGTTTAATTAGACCCCATTTGTCAATTTTGGCTTTTGTTGCCATTGCTTTTGGTGTTCTAGTCATGAAGTCCTTGTCCATGCCTACATCCTGGATGGTATTGCCTAGGTTTTCTTCTAGGGTTTTTATGGTTTTAGGTCTAACATTTAAGTCTTTAACCCTGAATTAATCTTTGTATAAGGTGTAAGGAAGGGATCCAGTTTCAGCTTTCTACACATGGCTAGCCAGTTTTCCCAGCACCATTTATTAAATAGGGAATCCTTTCCCCGTTTCTTGTTTTTGTCAGGTTTGTCAAAGATCAGATGGTTGTAGACGTGTGGTATTATTTCTGAGGGCTCTGTTATGTTCCATTGGTCTATATCTCTGTTTTGGTACCAATACTATGCTGTTTGGGTTACTGTAGCCTTGTAGTATAGTTTGAAGTCAGTCAACTGAGATTTTAACACAAATTATGACATTATTGAACCCAACAGGCTCCACTTAGATTTTTTTGTTTTATTTATTTATTTATTTATTTATTTTGAGATGGAGTCTTGCTCTGTCACCCAGGCTAAATTACAGTGGTGCAATCTTGGCTCACTGCCTCTGACTCCTGGGTTCAAGTGATTCTCCTGCCTCAGCCTCCACACTAGGCTGGGACTACAGGTGCGCACCACCACACCTGGCTAATTTTTGTATTTTTAGTACAGATGGAATTTCGGGGTTTCTACCATGTTGGCCAGGCTGGTCTTGGACTCCTGACCTCAAGTGATCTGTCTGCCTCAGCCTCCTAGAGTGCTAGGATTACAGGCATGAGCCACCGTGCCTGGCCTCCACTTAGATTTGGAAATTGACTTACAGCTGTAGTACTGCATCCCTAATCTACTCCTCAGTGCAAATATACAAGGTGGAGGCTAGCCTAGGGCCAGAACAGCAATGGTATTAGTGACTTACTTCATCTTGAATTCACACAGAAAGCCTTAGTATCCTCTATTTTACAGATTAGGAAAAAGATGCTAAGAGAAGTTGAGGAACTTGGCTGAGCTGATGTAACTAGATGTCCCATGAAACCTTGGCTCACGGACCACAAGTTGACATTACAGCCATTCACATGAGTTTGCATTTGTCATCTGAAGCTTCTGGATTTCTATCATGTCACTTGCTGCGGTCTCTTGTCTTTGTGGGAATTAAAATTAAATTGTGATGGTTTTTATTGACTTCTTTCCCCAAACATGTGCAACACCAAACAGAAAATAAAAGATCGCAGATGGGATTCTGGAATATGATTTCTTTAACAAATGATTTTATAAATGTATCGGGCCCAACTTGCTTGGTTGGCCAGATGCTAAAATTGTATCACAGAAGTTTGGGCAGCTTCTGAGGAAATGGGCTGCTTCCTGTGTGTATTTCTCAAGTCTACTGTGGCTTTAGTCCCACACCACCCTCCCACCCCCAGGCGCATCTGGCTAGAGTGTGTGGATGGGGCAGACTGGCCAGGTCCAGCCAGGCCAGCTTTTCATAAGCATAGAACCAGGGAGCATGCACAGAGCCCCAAGAGCTGGGGCGTGTGGGCACCTTGATTTCCCAGGGGAAAAAATCTTATAGGAAATGTGAACCAACAGCCAAAAGTAGGTAAGAGTCAGAGGCTTGGGTGGACAAAAGGATGCAGTGAAAAAGAAAAGAATTTGGGGATGTGTAGAAAGACTGAGAGGAGGCCAGGCGCGGTGACTCACGCCTGTAATCCCAGCACTTTGGGAGGCCGAGGCGGGCAGATCACAAGGTCAGGAGATCGAGACCATCTTGGCTAACATGGTTAAAACCCGTCTCTACTAAAAAAAATACAAAAAATTGGCTGGGCATGGTGGTGGGCGCCTATAGTCCCAGCTACTCGGGAGGCTGAGGCAGGAGAATGGCGTGAACCTGGGAGGCGGAGCTTGCAGTGGGCGGAGATCGCGCCACTGCACCTCCAGCTTGGGTGGCAGAGCGAGATTCCGTCTCAAAAAAAAAAAAAAAAAAAAGACGGAGAGAAACTGGCAGATGCAGAGAGAAGAAGGAAGAGGAAGGTGTGAAAAGACAGAGGAAGAAAGCCACGTCTGTGCAGGGAAAGCTCTGTGCAAACTAAGTAGCATTGAGAGACCGTGCCTCCGTGTCCAGGGATATTGTGGAATCCTCTCTCCCATGCCCCTTGTTTTAGTTAGGCCACTCTTAATTGGAGATGTGGGAGAGAACCTTAACTGGACAATTTTTAGCTAAAATAAGAGAATGATACCTCCTGAAGCCAAACTGTGGGGTGTGGAGGTGGGTAAATGGAGCCGTTTTTGGCTGCACTCTATCTCTTATCTTGGCCTTTCTTTGTGAGTGGACTTCACTGTCTCAAAACACTCCTCCATGAGGCAGGAGACAGTGTGCCTGGGCTTTAGGCTCTCCTGCTCCCCGTTCCAGTTTCCATACCAGAGATGAGGGACCCCATTCCTCCGTGACCAAGTCCTACCCCTACAATAGGAAAAGTCCTTGTAGGGTTAGGCCACATGCCCACCCCTGAGCCAATCACTGCATCAGAGGCAGGTGTGGCACTAGAATTGGCCCAGATTTGGTCATGTGCCACCTGAGCCAATCACTGCATCAGAGGCAGGTGTGGTACTAGGATTGGCCCAGATTTGGTCATGTGCCCGCCCCCTGAGCCAATCACTGCATCAGAGGCAGGTGTGGTACTACGACTGGCCCAGATTTGGCCATGTGCCCACCTCCTGGGTCAATCACTGCATCCCGTGGCAGCTGAGGTACTATGATTGGCCCAGCTTTGTCTATACCCCTATCTATGGGGTAGGAGAGGCAAAGTCTTTATCAGGGACAGGGCGATCAGAGTGCTGTTCAGATGCTGTGGCGTTCTGTTTTGCTGTCCACGTGTTTTCATCCCGTTCCAGCAATGGCTTGATCTATAAGGACTCAACTGAGAGCAGCCAGGCTGTCCTTGTTGGATGGTCATATCAGGATCTTGCAGGCTGGGGACAGTTGCATAAAGTGTATTAAATTATATAATTCATGTCCTTTGCTTTGAATCAGAATATTTAATTTTACTTGAAATTTCAAATAATATCGAAGAAGGGCACACAATGTTTACATTGATCAAAATGGGACATAGATTTAAAATGTTTGAGAATTAGCATTATAACGGGGAGCTTTTCCAACTGCCTTGCCAGTGGCAGAATTCATTCCTGTTTGGACAAAGGCTGACTTCATCTCTTTAGTTCATTGTGGGGTGAGTGGAGGAAATGGTCCAAAGTGGTTAGCCGCATTCAGAGGGAGTAGGGGACGGGGAAGGAACTGCCCACGTACTGAGCACCTACCGTGCATCAGGCACATAGTGTGCAGTTTTTCAAAGTGACCGCATTTCATCTGTTTGGCATCTCGGCGAGGTGCAGCTGCTCAGGCTATTTGTCATAGAGGCACTCGGCCTTAAGACGGGCGTCTTGGCAACTTACTTAGACTCTCTTTCAAGGTGCTTCCAAGTTTGCCACGTGGATAACAGTCCTTCGTGTCTGCGTCAAAGTGCAGAGAAGATTGATGGGATGGTGTTGGCAAAGACAAGAGTGATGAAGACACTCCTTTCTGTTCTGAAACCTTATTAGGATACTGAGAGTTCTTTCAATGCAGCATCCACTAGGGCTTTGGTTATGCTGCAGCCTTGAAAAAGACCAGCCTGTTTCCATTTCCTGCCTAGAGCCAGCTCTCAGCAGAAAGTGGTGGGGCTTAGTGGAGGGCTGGGTGACCACAGGCAGAACACCACCGGAGCCACATGGCCCTCACTGTGAGATGGGGTGACAATGCTAACCTTTGGGGTTTTCAGAGAGAGACAGAGAACAACGATGCCTTTTCTGGAGCTGCTACAAGGCACATAGGATGTACCGGATACATACTAGCTAGTGTTAGGAAGGGAGCATAAACATCTGCCTACTTATTTTTATTTATATATTTTTACCCTGAGCTCGGAGGCCTAGCTTTGCTCAGCTTTCTGGATGCCAGCCAAGCTAAATTAACACTCTTATCTTCTGGCCCCTGCAGCTGGCAGCCTCCCCGTAGTCTTTGCGGCATTCTTTTTAGGCTCAGTCGTGTGCACTGGGAAGTCATCCTGGGCCGTCCCGGACTGTCCTCTGCTCTGGGCTTTTTTACCTACTCTACGGCCAACTGAGCCCATGTTTCTGTGCAAGCAAAGCAAGGTCACTGAGGCGGCCCGGAGTTGTACACAGTGGGAAAAAAACCATCTTGCTGTGAGAGTGAAGGAGGGGCCACGGATATTCAAAATAATTGTGTCTGCTGACCAAAACTTCACCCAATTGTGCCAGAGGGGATTCAGCTAGATGTATTTGATGTGCCCAGCAATGTCAGCAGTACCATGGGATGCTGCCCGCCCCCCAGGTTTTCTTAGGCTACTCTTCTCAAACTCTAAAATGCGTGCTTAATCTCCTAGGGACCTGCCTAAAATGCAGATTCTGACTAAGAGAGTCTGGGGCGGGGCTGGAAATTCCAAAGTCATAACAAGCTCTCAAGTAATGTCCCTGATCTCTCTGATGACCACTTTCCAAGAAGCTAGGCTTATGGCATTATTTAGCAAACTTCAGTAACGTTTTGCCACATGTCATCTTTTTTTAATTATTAAGCTTTTATTTTTCAAAAAATTTTATTTGTAAAATATATGGGGTATACATGTAATTTTGTCATAGGTTGGTGCAAGAGTAATTGAGGTTTTGTCATTACTTTTAACCACAATTACTTTTGCACCAACCTAATACATGGATAATTACAGAGTGGTAAACTCAGGGCTTTTGGAGTATCCATTACCTGAACAACATAGACTGTATCTATTAGGCAATTTCTCATCATCCACCCCTTTCCCACCACCTCCCTCTTCCAAATATTCATTGTCTATCATTCCATACTATACGTCTGTGTGTACACATGATTTAGCTCCCACTCATAAGTGAGAACATGTGGTGTTTGTCTTTCTGCATCTGAGTGTTTCATTTAAGACAGAACTCCAGTTCCATTCATGTTATCGCAAAAGACATGATTTCATTCTTTTTTATGGCTGAATAGTATTCCATTGTATATATACACCACATTTTCCTTATGCAATCATCTGTTGATGGACACTTAGGTTGATTCTATATAGTGCTGCAATGAGCATACAAATACAGGTAACATTTTTTTTTTTGGAGATAAAGTCTCTCTCTGTTGCCCAGGCTGGATTGCAGTGGCGCAGTCTCAGCTCACTGCAACCTCCACCTCCCAGGTTCAAGCAATTCTCCTGCCTCAGCCTCCCAAGTAGCGGGGATTACTGGTGCCCACCACCACACCCGGCTAATTTTTGTATTTTTAGTACAGACGAGGTTTCACCATGTTGGCCAGGCTGGCCTTGAACTCCTGACCTCAAGCAATCTGCCCGCCTCGGCCTCCCAAAGTGCTGGGATTACAGGCGTGAGCTACCACGCCTGGTCACTTTTTGATATAATGATTTCTTTTCCTTTGGGTAGATACTCAGTAGTGGGATTGCTGGTAGCTCTGTTTTTACTTCTTTGAGAAATCTCCATACTGTTTTCCATAGTGGTTGTATTAATTTACATTCCCACCAATGGTACATACGCATTCCCTTTTCTCTGTGTCCTCACCGACATCTGTAATTTTTTGTCTTTTTACAGCCATTCTGACTGATGTAAGATGATATCTCATGGTTTTAAGTTGCATACAATTTACTTTTTAATTTTTTTTAATTTTAAATTACTTTTCTTCATCTTGACCTACTTTTTTTTTTTTTTCCTTTTTGAGACAGGGTGTCCTCTGTCACGCAGGCTGGAGTGCAGTGGCACAATCACAGTTCACTGTAGCTTCCACTTCCCAGACTCAGGTGATTCTCCTGCCTCAGCCTGGCAAGCAGCTGGGAGGCGTGCACTACCATGCACAGCTAATTTTTGTAATTTTTGTAGAGATGGGGGTTCGCCATGTTGACCAGGCTGATCTCAAATTCCTGGGCTCAAGCCGTTGCCTACTTCGGCCTCCCAAAGTGCTGGGATTACAGGCATGAGCCACTGTCGCTGGCTGACCTATCTTTTAATGTAAACCTATGTGTATTGCCATGAAATCACAGCTTTGAGAAATGACTTTAGTTTTAATACATCTTAAAATGAACATGTAACCATTAAAATGCGAACTATATGTTGATAACAACTGTACGCTCCAACAGTGGTGTGGCATCATGTTCTAAGAAACACTGGCTTCAGGGGTTCTGAAGGAAACCATAGCCTGGACTGCCCAGACCCCGTTTTTTGGACTCTTTAATTTGAGCAGCACTGATGCTTCTGCAGGAGCACTGGGGATTCTGGAATGGAGTCAGGGTCATTTCTGGACAATGTATTAACTGCAGCAAAGAGCACCTTCCTGTGCCCAGCAGGCTGTGTGAAAGCAGACTGCTCCTACCCAATGCCAGGGCACCTAAGAGGGTGACGAATGGCAGTGGGCTGTCCCTCCAAAGCCTTGTCCAAAATGCTTTTTATGCTTGGCCACAAATTTTGTAAAAACTTATGCCGCGACTAGAGAGTAGGAAAAAATTATATATCCAAATTCCCTGCTGACTCTGAGGTGCTTGTTTACAGAGTAAAACGTCCCTGGTGAATTGTTTCATTTACAATTAAATCTAACAATAAGCCATTGTGGATAAATTAATTTCGAGCTAATTTCACAGGAACTCCATGTCCTGTATCAATTCTGAACAAAGAGTGTGGTGTCGGGCAATATGACTCATTCTGAGGCCAGGCCTCCAGGAGGAGCTCCGGGAGGTTGATGAATAAATGGTAGGTTAAGAGAGCTATGCTCAGGTCCCCTGCAGGCCAGAGACACCGCTGTGATGGGTTCTGGAAGCCCCTATAGGTTGTGTCAGTCACACCAGAGACTGGCTTTCTACTGAGAGCACCAACCCTTGACCAGCCCTTGACCAAGGCAGAGTTTTCCACTAGAACCTGGCCCACTCTGACCACAGCCTGGAGGAGCCCGGTCCTGGCCACAAGTGTTTCTGCATAGGCTCTTTAGTCCTATGGACACCTTGATGGGCCAAATACCTTCACAAATAGGATCCCACTTTATCTCACCCTGAGAAGCCCACATGGGTCTCTCGTTTTTATGGATGCAATAAGTAAGCTCAGAACCACCCCGAGTAATCATCCCAAAGCCATGTAAGAAGGAACTTTCAGAGCTAGGGTTTCTACCCAGACCTAGTGAGTCTGGTCCTTCTGTCCCTTCAGAGAAACAGCAGCCATAAAGATCCCCTCCTCCATCTAGTGGGTCCCCGGATCTCCCCACAGTGAAGATCTCTGAAGTTTCTCTGGGAGCTTTTTCCTTTGAGTTTCAGATTTGACTCTGGTTCCCAATTTGGCTGATGTCAGTTACTCACATTTGAATGTGAGTGATTTTGAGAACAGACTTTGGGCCTCTCTGCTCTATGGTGGTGGGAGCGAGGTGGCCAAGGAAACCCCATCTCAGCCTCAGAAAGGGGAAGCTGTGGATGCCAATGACAAGCTTGGCGGGATACTTTTATTTTTAGGGGTGATGGCCATACAGTCTTTTTGCTCGTGCTGGTTTGTCAAAAGAACACATCTGTGCACATCCCACCTTCTCTGGAATTAAGGCTCCAATGATGCGTGAGTCTTAATTTTCACAATCAGTAAGCACCTGCCTGTGGGTGTTTTCAACCATGTTAGAGACTGATTCTTTCCTGGTTGGGCAACTGGTTTGGATTATTAAGATGACCTTTGAAAGAATTCACAGAGCGGGTCCTTCATAGGATTTCTGAAGTGATGCATTTTAATTGAGAGTGTTTCTGCAAAGGAAAAGATTAGGTCAGTGATACCACTCTTGTTTTCCTGTTTGCTCCCTGCCACCGTGGTCTCCTGACTATCTTGGCCTCCCCAACCGGGACAGGTTGTGTCTGAAGGCAAGAACAGAACCATCGGTTGGAAAATCTGGAGTCCTAGGGAAGGAATGCTGTGAGACAGTTTGCCTGTGTCAGGGCTTGGGGAGCATGACATTTATGTGCCTGAGCAGGATGTCATTTCCCGCTGAATAACCCGGGCACCTACCCAGCCTTGATTTTGGCCCCAACTGTGTGTTAAATGCAACCAATATCTCTTCTGAAAGTTCCTAAGAACAATCTGAATTGATGGGGCTGTTTTGTTTCCAACCAAAAGATGCTGGTGGTATCAGCAAGGAAGGCAAACCCCGTGACCATAAGAGCTAAACAAAGAGGCGGGAGCCATCTCCGCTGGCCAGGGGGATCAGTGCGTTCAGGGGTGAGGAACGACAAGGGCAGTGCCCTGAAATATTTGTTTCTCTTCTTGTCATGTTTTTTCTTTGTTATCTGATGGCTTGCACCTGACCTTCCCAACAGGCTGCAAAACAGTAATGATTGCTGCCTGGGGGAGGTAACCTTTAAGTGGAAATACCGTCCTTGTGGGCAAGAGGCCACAAACAAAAGGTCAACATGTGGACCAACGGGGAGCTGCCTTGTTTGCCCACCTGGGGCCTTTACCCCCACTCGGTCTTGTACTTCCCACCCTCCTCCCCACAAGCAGATGGATGGCAGGTGGACTCCGACATCCACATCCAAGCACTGAGTTCTTCCCTCTCCTCTTGGCCCTGACCAAATTTCCACAGAATCTGGTTTCATCCCAGTGTTGCACTCATAGTAATGGGAGGTAGGACTGGTGCAGCCCACAGTGAATAGCTTTACTGTTGACGGCTCAAGTACTTCTAGCCACAGTGGTCTTTCCTTCAGTTCAGTCCCATCTTCCAGCTGGATGGACGCAGTCCTCAGGGGAGGGGCTCCCCGCCTTGGTGCCTCACCCTGGGCTCCTCCACAGCGGAGGGGCTTTCCCTGTGGTTCTCAACCCTCTCATGAGTCCTCTCCCAGCTCCTTGGTCTTCGTCAGTCCTCTGCTCCTCTTCCTAGAGGCAGAATCTCTGTGTCCCTCAGCCTCTCCCGTGCTGCTTTGTTTGTGTCCTTTAGTGGAGCACCTTGGAGGCTCTCAGAGAACCTTCTCAGGCCAGCCCCAGTGTGTTTCTTATGTGAAAGGAGAGCCCTTGTAATGAGCTTTGGTTTCCCAGCACCTGAAGCATGATCTTGATATTTATGTGGAGAATCGCTTCTCTGTCTCTCTCCCTCTCTGAGTCTTTGTGAACAGCAAAACCACCTCTCTGAAAGGTAAGTGATAGTCAGATACTTTCTTTTTCCAGCTTGCCTTGCAGCTGGGGCTCAAAGAGTGGGGCCTCCCAGCCAGGTGAAGGTGCCAATACCAGACTCAGAGCGGGTGACTCAGGAGGGAAGGGACAGTGGTGGCCGCAGAAGCAGTGGCAGCCAGGCACAGCTCCTGGGGTGGGCGAGGTGTGGGTGCTCAGCGGTGGTGGCAGGGTTTCCCCATTGGCCCTGTTCTGTGGTGTGATTTGACTCATGGTTCCTCAAAGATCAGCTCTGTGCCTGTCTGTCCTCTAAAATGATTTGGAGCTGCCCCAGAGCCTTTCATGAGACTCCCTTTCACTGAAATTAGCCAAAATAGGTGTCTGTTGCTTACTACTAAGAACTTGCTGCAAACGGCATTTCCCTCCACCTTAAAGCACATCCCAGTGCCCATTCTCAAGATTTCTGTATCTTATTTTCCTTATTGGCCTGTAGCCTCTACCTCAAGGAAAGGGAGGGAAAGCCATCTGAATTTCCAAATGGATTTCTTTAAACACATGGCAGTGACAATACTCTTTACAAAGCCAAGGCTTTGGTTTCTTCAAGTAAATTGAAGGTGAAGGGGAGGGACAAAGGGGCGGCAAGCCTCTTGAGAAGCCCACATGTGCTGTGGCACCAGAGCATGGAGGAGCCCCAGTGAATGGGCCACACGTGGTTTCCCAGAGGCCCCCAGGTTCCTAGGGTGGTGCAGCCAACGTTTCCATGCCATGGAGAGAGAAGAGGTGTGCCTGAGAGCAGGCTGCAGAGCCTTGGTAGTGGGATAAAGAGAACACAGGGGCACCTGCTTGGGTCTGGCAACTGGAGAGTGGAGAGGTCACAGATACAGGGGTAGCAGGGTAAGTGCCAATTTCCTGGGGCCAATGAACATTGACTATCTGGGTCGCAGACACAGGGTGCCTCCCAACCCATAATACACCTCACTCAAGTTTAACACCTGGTGAGAAAGAGAGGAAAGAGGAATAAATTTTAAAAATCCGTAACTGATTCCATTTTTACTTAAAAGACCCTGAGAAAATTTTGATAGTGACTGAATATAAATAAGGGGTTGGGAGCTGCATTAAATTCAATCAGAAAAATTAAGTAAGTTATTTGCCTGCATAAGTCTGAAAAATTTCAACTTTCCTCATCTCTTGGGGTTACCGTAGGTTTTGGAAGAAGGTGAGATTGGGGTTAGAAAACCCACCGTCTTCCAACTCAGCTTTATCCTTCTCTTTAAGAACCAGGCTTTCTGCACTTGATGTGGTTACATCTTTGAACTTACTGGCAAGAAACATATGTCTGTAAATTGGCCTTGAAAAGTGATACCTATACGCAGGTCACAGAGAAGGGCTAGGATCCTTATTCTGGGAAATTTTCTGCTTTCCTGGGAAGAAAATTACTGCAGTGAATGAAACCAAGGTGAAACAAAACCAAAGGAATCAATACATTCCATCCGCCTTTGCTGCTTCAGCCTTTGGTTTGGGAAGCCCAGGCGCAGAGGTTGTTGAGAGCCTGCTGAGACAGTTTGCCAAAAAGGTCAGCATTGTTGGTCATCAGGGCTAGTCCTGGAGCCCCAGATCTGCTATTGTAGGGACTCTCTTCTGCACCCTTCAGCTTTATATTATTCTGGAAACATCTCCCCTGATCAAGCATGAATGGGACTGGCCAAACCCTGCCTGCTTTGATGGCATCTTGCCTTGGACAGTATTCAGGCTAATAATACACACCCTCCCATAGGTGTTTGTTGTTGGGTGCTCTCCACCTTCAAGGACAGACACTGTCCTGTTTTGAACTCGAGGCAGGAACTTTGACACCTGCCCTAGGCTATCTCAGGAGCTCCAGGAAGTGTCACTTTATGCTGTAATGAAGGTGCTCTTCTGTACGGCCCCTGCCTTCCTTTGCAGTAGACAACTCACTCCTCTCTAAAAATATCACCCATGTTCACACTGCTGTGCCTTTAACCACAATATCTCCTCAACCCAGAACGCCCATCAGCCTGCCCTACCTCACTCCAACTCCCTGCCTACTGCAGTAGGATGTCTTAGACTCTGCTAATGACCAGGTGCCACAGGATGGAGAAGCCAGGGCATAGGAAACATGAATAGTGAAATCCAAGAAGCCACCCCCACATTTTTTTTGTTTTTGTTTTTGTTTTTTGAGACGGATCCTCACTCTGTTGCCCAGGCTGGAGTGCAGTGGTGTGATCTTGGCTCACTGCAACCTCTGCTTCCCGGATCCAAGCAATTCTTGTGCTTCTGCCTCCTGAGTAGCTGGGACCACGGGCATGTGCCACCACACCCAGTTAATTTTTCTATTTTTAGTATATATGGGTTTCACCATGTTGGCCAGGCTGGTCTCAGACTCCTGACTGCAAGTGATCCGCCTGCCTAGGCTTCCCAATAGGCCAGGATTATAGACGTGAGCCACCACGCCCAGCGCAAGAAGCTACTTTGAGCTGAAGATCAATCAGTTTATTTAAAATTGGGACTGGGAGCCAAGGTGTGGCTTGGACATTGACCAGATGTGTGGTGGTGATGGATCATTCAACCTCTCTAGGCTTCTACTTCCTCAACTCTGGGCTGATGGGGCTAGATGGATGAGTCCTGTCTGCCGCATTCGCCTGCCACTGTAATTCTGGGTTTGCTCCAAGATGGTTCATCCACATGGCTTGTGGCAGGAGGCCTCAGCTCCTTGCTGCATAGACCTCTCCATGGGGCTGATTGAGTGTCCTCACAACATGGCAGCCAGCTTCCCCAATGCTAGTGATTTGAGAGAGACAAAGGCAGAAGCCACAATGTCTTTCATAGCTGTACCATCACTCAACCTTACTCCATCAGTCACGTGGACCAACCCTGATCCGATGTAGGAGGGGACCACACAAAGCATAGATACTAGGAGGTGGGACTACGGATGGCCATGTTGCAGGTGGCTGTCACCAAGTTCCCAATCCAAACTTAGTTAGGCTCACCTGAATTATCAAGAAATCGATCTGGGGAATTTCCTAGGAGTTCCTGCCCTCAGGGTCTGTATCCTGCCCCTTTGGTGCCCAGGAGTGATAGGTCCCACGGAGCTGGATACCAGAGAAAATCCTTGCATGACACTAGGCAATGCCAGACACAGAGTTGACAGACAAGCAGGCGCCAAGAAAGGGATCTGAGAGCCTAAGGCTCGGAAAGTCCAGAGGCTCAGCAAATGTAGGAGGGCCCAGTAGGAGCCAAGTTGGAGCTGAGTGCAGGAATACATGATTTCTTTCTTCTTTTTTTTCTCTTTTTGGAGGAGGGAGTAAGTCATTTTTAGTTAACATCGAAGTAAATGTGTTCAGATTAATACCTTGAATTATATTAATGTACTTTCTTTTTTTCACTCCTCCTTGTTTGTGATTTCCACCTACTTAGCCACAGTTTCCATCATCTTCATGAGCAGTAGCTGGAATGAAGGAGAAAGGGGAAATGGGAATGAAGACAGGATGCTGAGTGTCCACTTAAATACACTCAAGAACAGGAGGACTGAAAGCCAAGATCTCAACTGCAAGAGCTGGGCCCTTAAGAGAGGAAAGGGTTTCCTAAACCCGCATACATTTCTCTTAACTATAAAAGTCTTAGAGGACAAGCATGGGGTTTTCAGCACACACCATAGTGTAGAGAAGGAGTCACAAATGACCCAAGAGCACTTCCGTGTCCCCCAGCAAGGGGAACAGCCCTTCTTGGGCTGGGATGTGGGGGACAGAGATGAGAGACATTTTCAGTTAATGAGATCGTTAGATTAAGACACTATACCTAGAGTGCAGGAGAGATTATGGACACTTCAGATGGTCCAAAGAAGAATCTGAAAGCTTGTGCTCCACTTTCTATTTAGAATTTCAGGCAGAGACTGCCTTGCAAGGTGATCTAGACCCATGCTGGCGGGCTTCAGTAGAGAAGAAATGATGGTGTGGAACGTTTAGATATGGAGGGAATCTGAGATGCCATAGAGGAGGTTCCCTGGGTTTGTGTGTGGCTTGGGTGAGATCTAGAACTTTCTGTGTGGGGTGGGAGTCGGGAGCAGTAGTGCTAAGAGAATTGCGGGAGAGGAAGAGGTTGGTGCCTGGTAGGAGACAAGCCCCTGCAACTGGAGGCCAAGACAGGATCACGGTGGGCAGAGCACAGAGCCCAGGGGTGGAGCCGACCTCCAGACACCAGGAGAACAACCCAAGTGCCTCCCATACAGTCAGACTTGAAACTAGAGAACAGAGGACCGGTAATGTCTACTTTGCCCCCATGAGGAATAGAAACGACTTCCTGACCATCACTTGGAGGGACAGGAGGACTTTCAAGAGGGTGAAACTCTGAAAAAGAGTTTACCCTGTGATTAATTAAATGAAATCCTCAATGGCCAAAGTAATTATACAAAGATTAAGTGTCAAATGGGAGAGAGTTTACCTGGAAGCAGTAAGATTCATTGCTTTTATTAGTTCATTTGAGGTTTTTTTTTTTTCTGCTTTCAGTGGAAATGGATCCTCATGAGTCGGTTGAGTTTGATTAAACAGAATTTAGCATTTCAGCCATTTGAGTGACAGTGGGTACATTTTAAAGTCAGCATACCACCCAAAGTGATATATGAGGTGGAATGGGAGGGGTGGCAGGTATTCAGCTTAAAGGACAAGGGTATCATGATCAGTGGCTACTGTTTTACTTTTAAAAACCTTCCTTTTCTGGGTCTAGAATATGTAAAGAATGTCTACAAATCAACAACAAAAAAGAGGAAGAGTCTAATTTTTTAAATGGGCAAATGAGTTCAGTAGGTATCTCACAAGACAAATGAATGGTCAGTAAGCACTGAAAAGGTGTTGAACATCCCCCGTCATCAGAAAAATGCAAATTAAAATTGCAATAAGATAACATTTCACGTCCACTAAAATGGCTAAGGTGAAATATAATGAACATTGGCAAGTGTGTGAAGACGCTGGAACCCTTTATCATTGTGGATGAAGACGTGTCTAGCAGTTTCTTATGGCAGTAAATAAACATACATCTACCCTACGACCCAGCAGTCAGTTCCACTCTTAGTTATTAACCCAAAAAAAAATGAAAAAAAAAATGTCTACACACAGACTTATACAAGAATGTTTACAGTAACCATACTCATAAGAGTCAAACACTAGAAACAACCCCAAGGCAAGTCAACAGAAAGGATCAACAAAATGCAGCATCTCCATTTAATGGAACATCACTCAGCGATACAATGAACCATCTTATTTTTATTTTTTGATATGGTGTCTCACTCTGTCACCCAGGCTGGAGTGCAATGGCGCGATCTTGGCTCACTGCAACCTCCTTCTCCTGGGTTCAAGTGATTCTCCTGCCTCAGCCTCTCGAGTAGTTGGGATTATAGGTGCATGCCAACACACCCAGCTAATTTTTGTATTTTCAGTAGAGACGGGATTTCACCATGTTGGCCAGGCTAGTCTCGAACTCCTGACCTCAAGTGATCCTCCCTTCTCAGCCCCTCAAAGTGCTGGGATTGTAGGCATGAACCACCAGGCCTGGCCAACAATCCATCTTCTGTTAGACCCACAACAAGGATGAACCTCAAAAAAATTGTG
Source organism: Theropithecus gelada (assembly GCF_003255815.1). NCBI lineage: Eukaryota > Metazoa > Chordata > Mammalia > Primates > Cercopithecidae > Theropithecus > Theropithecus gelada. Next base: position 18,145,868 of record NC_037675.1, on the reverse strand, counting down.
CTGAGTGAAATAAGCCAGACACAAAATAGTATATATAGTATGATTTCATTTATATGCATTTCTAGAACAAACGCAATTGATCTATGTTGATACAAGTCAAAAGGCGGCCAGGAACATGAGGGAACTTTCTGGGCTGATGGTTATTGTCCTATATCTTGTGTTTGGTGGTGATTACATAAGCATATGCAACTGTCAAACCTGAACACTGAAGAGCTGTGCATTTTATTGTACATAAATTATACCTTAATTTTTTTTTTTTTAAAGAACATTAAAGAAACCCCTCTTCTTAAAGTTTTGGCTCAAGTTCTTATGACAGATTAGGCTGGCAAACACACAAACCCCAGAAGGCTCTTTATCTTTGGTGGGGGCACCCTCCCTCTGTCCCTTCATCTGTTCCAAGTGTCTACATGCCCTCTTACACACGTACTGCACACTTGGGGAATGTGAGCGTGTACATGTACAGACACTCCTTCATCCCCAGGGGCAGCCCCCTCCCCACATGCCCCTCTCTCACTTGGAGCCTGCAGGAACACCCTGCCCCTGCCCCTCTGTCCCTCTGCCCTCCCTGCCCACACCCTCGTCCTCCCCTCGTGGTCTTAACTGCACTAGAGTCATCTCCGGTTCTAAACCTCAGCACACTCTAAATCATAGTTTGTGTGTGTTTTTTTTCGGTGAAATACGGATGCTTTTGAAACCACTTTCCCCTCTAAAGGCCTCCTCCTTCCTTGTTAACTCTGGGCTCTGCTGTTTCATAAATAATGCAGCTCCCTCTCTCATCTCAATTACAAATGTGGACTTTCTCTCTGTGTTTTGGATCAGACCGGCCTCTTCCGAGTTGCTTCCTTGTTTCTCAAGTCTGGCCAGCAGCGACCCCTACCCTGCCACTGGGATGGAGGGGTGGCACTGACTCTCTTGAAGTCAGCCTTGTCTTGGGGCTCAGTCACTTTGTTACAAGTGCATTATTTCCCCTCCATGTTGCTTTTGCCCAAAGCAACTCAGCAATCTCCTTCAGGTCTCTGGGTCTGCATGGGAAGTCCTTTTGTGAATGCAGTTCCCGGAGGAGCAGCCTTTTCCACAGCATCTCTGCACACACCATGTTATCAGCCCCAAGGGACAAAGCATTCACCGTCAGTATCCACATCTCCATGGTTCTGAGCCCCTGCCTACTTTAGAAGAAACTCTGAAGCTCGCACTGTCCAAATATTTACCAATCCAACAGCAGTCAGAAGCGAGGGCTGCTCCCCAGCTAGCAAAGCTCCAAGTCCATAAGGCCAGGCCCTGCCCCCTCTCCATCTCTGTCCCTGTCCCCCAGCTGGTGGTCTCGGTGAGGCTGGGCCTGCCTGGGCCAGAGCCTGGGTGCTTCCCACCCTTCCTGTGGATGCTCCCCTGGGCCTCACTTGAGCAGTGAAAAACATTCTTGGTCCATCAACCGAGTACGGGGCTTAGGCTCTGTCCCCTGCTGGTAACGGAGGCCGTCCTGGAGTCCAGCCTGTGTCCTTGGAATTACTAACTCTGTGCTGTTCCTGCGTCCTTGGTGAGGGAGCATCCTACATGGGCTGGTCTCATCTGCTGATATCAGCAGCGAGTCCCCTGCCCTGGGAAGAGGCTGGCCTGAGGGAGGCCAGAGGCTGAAGCCCCTGCTGAGTTCACAGCTCCCGAGACCAGACCAGAGGACCAGCTCCTGAGAAATCAGTCTTGAGAGGTGAGGACCTTTCAGTGCCCTGGCTTGCAGTGCTCCTGGCCGCAGAGGGTGACAGGCATGAGATGGGAGGGCCAGGGTCTGCAGAGGAGGGATGCCCCTGGGCACCGTGGTGTCCCTGATGGGCTGACAGCAGCTGAGGGGCCAGCACAGCGGCTTCTTGGTAGAAGACAGGGGATCCTGAGGAGGAGGTGAGGGTATATTTCCACTGGAGGATGTGGGCCTGAGCTAGCAGTGCTGTCTCCCCAGGTGCAGCCAAGAACCCAGGTGATTGCAATTGCTCTGGAGAAGCTAATAATGGGAGTGGTGGCTCACGCCTGTAATCCCAGCACTTTGGGAGGCCAAGGCGAGCAGATCATGAGGTCAGGAGATCGAGACCATCCTGGCTAACACGGCAAAACCCCATCTCTACTAAAAATACAAAAAATTACCCAGGCATGGTGGCGGGTGCCTGTAGTCCCAGCTACTTGGGAGGCTGAGACAGGAGAATGGTGTGAACCTGGGAGGCGGAGCTTGCAGTGAGCCGAGATCGCACCACTGCACTCCAGCCTGGGCAACAGAGTGAGACTCCATCTCAAAAAAATAAAAAACTACCCTGCCTTTAGATATATTTTATTTTTTAATTCAAAAAATAATACATTTCCCAGTTCTCTTGCACCTTGGGTGCAGGCTGGGGGATGCTGGATCCATCCCATACTCCCTGAGATGGGGAGCACACAGCCTCAGCTACAGGCATCGGGAGGTGCCTGCCGAGTGCTGTGGCGATGGCAGGTCCCAGCAGGCCTCTGAGGATGAGGGCCCACTGAGTGCAGGAAGGGCACGGTGCCGGGCCACACAAGCACAGTGAAGGCAAAATGACATTGCGTGCATGGAGGCCTGCAGTGGTCACAGCTGGGGTCCAGCATAGGGTGGTCAGCCTTGTCAAAAAGGGATGCTGTGGTGGGGTCATTCCTGGGCTCAAGGCCTCCAAGCCCAACCCTCCCATGCTCTGTCTGTTCCCCTCCAACTTTGTCTCTGAGCTCAAAGCTTGTGTCCTCCCTTCTAAATATGCTTAGAATATGGCCTGGCCTGGCCTCAGCACCGCCCCCTCAATGGGCTTTCCTGGCAGGCCTGACCTTCCAGGAGCTGCCCACCTTGGCCTTCCCATCCCTTCTCAGCCCTGGAGGATCCGCGGCTCAGAGGAGAGTCCTGTAGTGAAGCCAAAGGCAGGAGGGGGACAAGGCAGAGTGACGGGAGACGAGGTTGGGAAGACAAGCAGGGTTACAGAGGGGGCTCAGGAAGTCATGCCAAGGACATCACCCTTTTCCTTGAAGATGCTGAAGACATGCCCAAGGTCATTGACTGGGGACTGGATCAGCTCTGAGTTTCCAAAAGATCCCTGGGGGCCAAGGCCATGGGACATGAGGACTGAAAACTCAGGACCCACTTTCCCAGCACGGAGGCTGCCTTCTAACTCCATTCCTGCCCCAACCAAAGGCTGACAGCCACCACAGCCCCATGCCAAGCCCTGAGAGCTCCTCCAGGTTCCACCATCTCTTTCCCTTCCCCATGGCTTGTCCTCCTCTATTTCCCTTTCCGTCTGTCCTGCTGGAGACCTCACACCAGCAGCATCTCATCCCCAAATCCCCCATATTCCCCTCAACAGAACCCTCCTCCTGGCTTCATATTTGTCTGTTCATCTTCCTGCTGGCCCCCTCCTGGGGACTGTCTCCCTTGTGCCCCTGGGATCTCTTTTGATCAGCTGGTTTGAAAGTGGAAATGACCCACACCACTCACCCCCTTCCTTGTGTCTCTGGAGGAGGCTGCCTGTTGAATGCATGTTGTCTCAATTGCTCTCTCTCTGGGCTGCCTTAGCTACACTCGCTAATTCTGGCATTAAGTGTTAGTTTAAAACTTAGCACCAGTATTATGAAGGCCCGCAGATAAATGCCATGTCTTCTAACACAGCCTGTGCATGGACTGAATGTTTGTGTCTCCTCCAGATCTACATGTTGAAATCCTAACTCCCAATGTGATGGAATTAGGAGGTGGGACTTTGGGAGGTGATTAGGTCATGAGGGTGAAGCCCTCTTGAACGGGATTCATGCCCTTATAAAAGGGACCCTAGAGACCTCTCTTGTTCTCTTGTCATCACGTGAAGACACAGAAAAGGTGGCCATCTGCAATCTGGAAGAGGTCCCGCATCAGAACTCAGCCAGGCTGGTGCCTTGATCTCCAATTTCTAGTTTCCAGGCCTATGAGAAAGAAAATTTTGCTGTTTATAAGCCACTCGGTCTACAGTACCTTGTTATAGCAGCCGAAACTAAGACATCGTGTCAGTAATAAGGGTGATATTTTGAGTTCTACCTCTCTTACTACTTATTTCTCTCTTGCTTCAGACATTGGGTGGGGAAGAAGGGTGCTATTTGTTGAGTCCCCTGAAAGACCTCCAAATAGAGGGTCTCTACTTCTCTGCAGAGATTGCCACCCATTTCCTCATTTACTTGTTGCCTCCTTTGGTACCTTGTTGTTCTATAGGTCTTTTTGCCCATTGGTGTTTTGAAATGTAGAGAGAAGGACTTTCACTTCCAAGAAAGAGTAGAAGACAGCATCATGCAATGCAACGCTGCAACAAATAGAGAAAAGACAAACACATCAGGATCACATTGTGAAGACCTTAGGGAGCTGTGGATGCAATGAAGACTAGATAAACTAAGATATGAAAGAAGATAGATCCCCTTCCCAGGGATAAAGAGACAGAGACCCACCAAGCATTCAGTAAAACATCTAGGAGAACCTCGGCTGAGGAACAAGAATAATGAACCATGAATGAGTCAAACTAACTAAACCTACAGTCCAGCCCCAACCCAGCTCAGTTCCTCATGGGTTGAGGTGACCGGCCCTCTCCCACTAACTGGACAGAAGAAAGGGTGAACTTTCTTTGACATCCTCCAGGGTTCTTTCACACACACTATCCAGCATACATTAAAAATGTAAGGCCAGGCGCAGTGGCTCACGCCTGTAATCCCAGCACTTTGGGAGGTAGAGGCAGGTGGTCACTTGAGGTCAGAAGTTCAAGACCAGCCTGGCCGACATGGTGAAACCCTGTCTCTACTGAAAATACAAGGCTAGCTGGGTGTGGTGGTTCACACCTGAAGTCCCAGCTACTCGGGAGGTTGAGGTACAAAAATCACTTAAACCCAGAAGGCAACGGTTGCAGGGAGCCAAGATCATGCCACTGCACTCCAGCCTGGGCAACAGAGCTCTGTCTCAGAAAAAAGAAAAAAAAAAAAAAAAATTAAGAGGTGTGAATAGGCAGGAAAACATGACCAAAAAAATTTTTACAACCAAGCTACAGAAGTGGTCAAGGACTTTAGAGTTAGTAGGTAAGGACTTTAAAATAACTATAAAAAATATGTTAAATGAAATAGAGGAAAAGATGACCAAATGGATAAAAGATAGAGAATTTAACAGAATATTAGAATCTGTAGAATAATTAATTGAACATTCCAGAATTTTTAAATATAGTATCAAATCAAGGACTCTGGGGTGAATTGAACAGCAGCAGGACATAACAAAAGACGGCATAAGTGAACTCAAAAACCAATAGGAAATTTTCAGACCGAAGCACAGAGGGCAGAGAATGAAAAGAGCAAAAGAGAGTGTGGAAGACGCATGGGGAACCATCAGATGTCTAACGTAGTTGGGGGCCTAGAGGAGAGAGAAGAGAATGACATAGAAGCAGTATTTGAAGAGATAGTGGTTGAGAATTTTCCAAAACCAATAGAAAGCATCAACTGAGTTGGTGTTCATTTAAGAAACCCAGCAAACCCCAAGCAGGATCAACACGAAGAAAACCACTCTTCGGCACATTGTGGTCAAACTGCTGAAAACCATTTATTAGAAAAAGGCAGATGTCCTGCAAAAGAGCAACTGTAAGGTGTACGGCTGGCTTTTCAACTCATGGTGAGCAGAATAATGAGTTTTAAAGATGTCCAGACCCTAATCCCTGGAACCTGTGAATATGTTACCCCACATGGCAAAAGATAGGATTAAGGTAAAGATCTTTGCATAGGGTAAGCATCCTGGACTGTCCAGGTGGGCTCCACATAATCACTAGGGTCCTTGTGAGAGGGAGGCAGGAGGGTCAGAGTCAGAGAAGGAGATATGAAGATGGAGGCAGAGGTCAGGGTGATGCCATGGCTGGGGAAGATGCCATCAGCCGGAGAATGAGGGCAGCCTCCAGGAGCTGGAAAAGGCAGGACACAGATTCTTTCCAGAACTCCCAGAAGGCACACAGCCCTGTGGACACCTTGATCTCTTGTTTTGTTTTGTTTTTGTTTTCATGGGGTCTTGCTGTGTTTCCCAGGTTGGAGTGCAGTGGTGTGATCTCAGCTCACTGCAACTTCTGCCTCCCGGGTTCAAGCAATTCTGCCTCAGCCTCCTGAATAGCTGGGATGACAGGTGTGCACCACCATGCCCGGCTAATTTTTGTGTTTTTAGTAGAGATGGAGTTTTGCCATGTTGGTCAGGTTGGTCTCGAACTCCTAACCTCAAGTGATCCACCCCCATCAGCCTCCCAAAGTTCTGGAATTATAGGCATGAGCCACCAAGCCCAGCCCCATTTCAGATTTCTGACCTCCAGAATGGTAGGAAAATAAATTTGTGTGTTTTTAAGCTTCTAGGTTTGTGGTCATTGGCTACAGCAGCAGAAGGGAGTAAATACACAATAGAAGATAGCAGGCACCTTGCTGAGGTGCTATAAGTACACAAAGGAATAGATTTGTTGCCACTTAGCCCACCAGACCCCTTACCTCTCTCTGTATTTTTTTTTTTTTGCCTTGAAGTAACTATTTATTTATTTATTTAATTTCAATAGGTTTTTGGGGAACAGGTGGTGTTTGGTCACATGAATAAGTTCTTCATTGGTGATTTCTGAGATTTTGGTGCACCCATCACCCAAGCAGTGTACACTGCACCCAAGGTGTAGTCTTTTATCCCTCACCCCCTCCCACCCTTTCCCCCAAGTCCCCAAAGTCCACTGTGTCATTCTTATGCCTTTGCATCCTCATAGCTTAGCTCCCACTTATGAGTGAGAACATGTGATGTTTGGTTTTCCAGTCCTGAGTTACTTCACTTAGAATAATGGTCTCCGATTCCATCCAGGTTGCTGCGAAGGCCTTTATTTCATTCCCTTTTTATGGCTGTCTCTCTGTATCCTTAAAACTAATCACAATGAGGCCCTTAAACATAAACTTTGATACCTCAGGCAGTCCTAGAGATAGATGAAACTCCAAGCTCTTGACAAATCTAGCACTTCTAATGCATGGTTGTTGAAAATACGAGATGACACTTAAGACTAATTAATTATTTTTCTGTTTTCATGCTTCCTTGTCAGTGATCTTTCCCCAGTTTTGCTAGGGGAGGATTAAGATTATTATAGCTGGATTCCAAAGAGAAAGTGACAGCATTCCTTCTTGACATCCTGGATAAGCTCCTGAAACCCATTTCAGAAATAAGAGTGACTCTTTCAACCCTAAGAGCCAAGTATTTGAGAGAAAGAAGTCTTCTAAATTCCAAAAGCATTCTTTAACATATCAGGCACCGAAGTCAGAAAGACTGGACATGAGCTTTGTTTTTTTTTTTTTTTTTTTAACAATAAAATACACATAACATAAAATGTATCATTTCAATCTTTTTTTTGTTTGTTTTTCTTGGACCCTCGCTCACTGCAACCTCCACCTCCGTGGTTCAAGCGAGTCTCCTGCCTCAGCTTCCCAAGTAGCTGGGATTACAGGCACTTGCCAGCACACCCAGGTAATTTTTTGTATTTTTAGTAGAGACAAGGTTTCACTATGTTGACCAGGCTGGTCTTGAGCTCCTGACCTCAGGCGATCCACCCGCCTCGGCCTCCCAAAGTGCTAGGATTACAGGCGTGAGCCACCGCCCCCAGGCCTAACCATTTTTTAAAATTATTTTTTATTTGTATTATTTTTATTTTTTTTAAGACAGGGTCTCACTATGTTTCTCCCAGAAACACTGCACCCCACTGGCGTGCAGTGGCTATTCACAGGTTTGATCATAGCTCACTGCAGCCCCGGACTCCATGCCTCAAGAGATCCTCCCACTTCAGCCACCTGAGTAGCCCAGACTACAGGTACACGCCACTGCATGTGGCTCCATTTTAACCATTTTTTAAGTGTACAATTCAAGGGCATTACATATATTCACATTGTTGTGCAATCATCACCACCATCCATCTCTAGAACTTCTTCATCTTCCAAACTGAAACTCTGCCTCCACTCAACACTCACTCCCCTTTTCCCTCTCCCCTGCCCCTGGCCCCTGCCATTCATTCCCCTTTAGGCTGCTGTGAATTGGACGATTTCATGTTCTGCAGAAGAGTGGAGAGTTTTGCTTTTCAGCTCTAGAATGGGAAAGGAGCAGGATAGAATATGTGGGCAATTTCCTGCCACACAGGAATGCAGTACATCCCATTTTCCTGGGGTGGAAGAAGAGCATGAAGAGAGAGGGCGGAGTAAAATAATTGAGGCCTGAGTGAGCGCCCTCTGCTTCTCTGTCACTGGAGGAGGAAGGATGGGGACCCCAGCAGGTTAGGGGATCCCAGAACAGAGGGTGCTTACTTCCTGCCAGCCAGAGGGCCCAGTCCCCTCCCAAGATTGTACATGGACGTCTCAAGCTCTCACATGCCTCCTGGGAAGATTGAGCACTTCCCAGAGACTGGATTCACCCCCAGAATGGACTAAACTGCAAACTCAATGTGACTGCCTTCTCCAGGATGGATGAGGTTAGTATTTTTCCACTACTGAATAGAAGTGGGGCTCTCCAACAAATGGAGCTCAATGGTAGAAAATGAAGTTAACATTTCTGAGCATCTGAATCTTAATTCTAAATTGTATACCTGCTACAAATACCCTGGCCCAAGAGATTCCTTCCTGTCCCCTGCAGGGTTCAAGGCCAGCATCCCTTGGCTTCCTAAGCTGTTTGGCTCTGAGCTGGGTGGGGCCCGCACGCAGGAGCAGCAGCTCCCTGTAGAAAGCTGTTTCGGATTTCTCCCCTGGGCAGGGTGCCACACGCACATGTTGCAGTCCCTGCCGAGAGCCATGCCCAGCGCCCTGGCAAGCCACCCGCCTCCCAGGCTGCTTAGACCACTGGGTAACGCCTCCTCCCTCTCCCACCCCCACCTCTTTCCTTCCCCCCACTCCACCTCTCTCCTGCTCCAGGAAAAATATTTGGACATTGCACATCCCTCCTGTCACGAAACACACATAGAGGACAGAGGGCGAAGGCAGGGTCTGTAGGAGCCCAGGCGACCTCAGAGCAGTTCACTTGCACAGCCAGTCCTTGGAGACGTGGGCTGCGTGTCTGCTGCCAGCCTGGGGAAACTGGCCCACGGAGCGCAGCCAAAGGGGCTGACTGGGTGAAGCCAGGGATTTACAGGCTCGGGGAATTTGTAGGATTCACATCTGTTTCTCCAACATTTCTCTCGCCTCTGCCGGACGTGAGCTCCTTGAAGGCAGGACCAGGCTTGGTTATTTTGAGTCTCTCCATCTCATTGGTCCTTGCTGGACAGATCCCTTTTTCATGGAGTGTCTCTGCCGTCACCCCTCACTCCACCCCAGCCCTCGGTAGTCCCATAGAAGTTGTGGGCTCCCGTGGTTCAGGCCTGGGGCAGTGGTAGATTCAAAATATTAATAGCACCATTCAGCAATCAGAAATGAATTTCACTCCTCACTCACATATCCCCCAAAGATCTTAGACGTGGCACCCGTCATAGTCTCTGCAAAACTTCTGTTCTCTTCTCATTCTCTTTCCTGCCACCCTTGAAACGGCAAGGACAAAAATGATACCTCTCCTCCCAGCCCTTCCTTCCTTCCTTGTCTTCCGCCTCTGCCCCCCCCGCTCCACCTTTTATCTTGCTTGTTGACTTAACTGCTTCCTCTTACCTCTGGGTCCCAGCCTTCCCCCTCCATTCCTGCTCAGAAGTGGCTTTGGAGCCTGTAGAACACGCTGCAAGGTCTTTGGGGCGCTGGTAGATCTACACTCACACCCTCTCACCCTGGCAAGACCCGCAAAGTAGAGGCTGGCACAGCTGGAGGAACAAGAGGCTGAATCGGAAAAACTCATTCAGCTGAATTTTGACGACGGATGGTCTTTTTCTGTAAAAGAGAGAGGAGACAATGCATGCAGTTCAAACACAGGCTGGGCTGTCTCTCTAGGGTGGGGAGATTTGCTCCTGTCCCCAAAGCACCCCTTTCTTTCCAAGACCCTTGTGACCCTCCGGCTGCCTGCTTAATGTACCACCCACACTTTGCAGACCCCACCCCAACAACCTCAGCTGTGGCCTCAGAGCCACCATGGACACTCTCTGAGCCCCCAGGGATGCAGGCAGCCCCTAGAGGCAGTGGGGTGTTCCCAGGATGAGGGGTGGTCAGACACAAGAGTCTTTCATGAATGTCAGAAGACCCCGAGTGCTCTGTGTGAAGGTCAGTTGCTTGTGCTCAGAAGGCAGGAAGAAGCTGCTTTGTGAGCTGAGGAGGGCAAGAAGGCATACCATTTGCCTTTCAGGCTTTGTGCGTCCCTGCTGGGGGCTTTTTTTGTTTGTTTATTTTTGCCTTATTTTGGGGTCCATTTAAAAAATCCTCACACCATTAATGTATGTCATTAGGGAAGCCCTGGGCCTTTCTTACGAGGCTTTGAGTATGAATGTCAGCCAACATCTCTACTTTAGTTAGCTTCCTCTTTTAACTCTTTGAAAAGTGAGGACAAAGAGCAAATATTTTATTTCCATTTCTTTTTTCTTTATCTTTTCTTTTCTTTTCTCTTTTTTGAGACAGTCTCACTGTGTCACCCAAGCTGGAGTACAGTGGCACTATCTCATCTCACTGCAACCTCTACCTCCTGGGCTTAAGCAATCCTCCTGCCTCAGCCTCCCCAGTAACTGAGACTACAGGTGCCTGCCACCACGCCTGGCTAAATTTTTTTTTTTTTTTTTTTTTGTATTTTTAGTAGAGACGGGGTTTCACCTTTTTGGCCAGGTTGGTCTCAAACCCCTGACCTCAAGAGAACCACCAGCCTCAGCCTCCCAAAGTGCTGGGATTACAAGCGTGAGCCACCACACCTGGCTTCTTTCCATGTTTTTTTTTTTTTTTGAGACAGAGTCTCACTCTGCTGCCAGGCTGGAATGCAGTGGCGTGATCTTGGTGATCTTGGCTCACTGCAACTTCTGCCTCCTGGGTTCAAATAATTCTCCTGCCTCAGCCTCCCAAGTAGCTGGGACTACAGGTGCCTGCCACCACATCCAGCTAATTTTTTTTTTTTCATTTTTAGTAGAGACAGGGTTTCACCATGTTGGCCAGGTTGGTCTCGAACCCCTGACCTCAAATGATCCACCTGCCTTGGCCTCCCAAAGTGCTGGGATTATAAGCATGAGCCACCACGCCCAGTCTCCTTCCATTTCTTGAGTTCAAATTTATACACTCACACTGTGTGTGTGCCCCAGTGCTGCAGCTACGGAAATCCACTTACAAGGCCTAGGATGCACCACAAAGTCCCTCCCTCACCCAGCAAGGACCCCCAGGTAACTGGGCTCATCTGTGCCCCTAGAGACACTGTGTGGCCCTTCCATGCCTTGGTTCCTCACCCGTGAGGCAGGAATTATGGTGCCGTTCTAGACAGACGCTTGAGTGTTTATGGAAACGTCAAGGAATGACAGCTAAGCTTATTTTAGTGATTCTTGTGTGCCAGGCACTGTTCTAATTAATTTAATCTTCACAGCTCTTATTTCATGAGGTAAGTACTGTTACTATTCTCCATTACAAATGAGAAAGTTAGGGCCCCATGAGGATGAGGGACTTGTCCAACATCACATGACTCCTACGTGGCAGAGGTGAGACTGGAACTCGAGCCATCTTGAGAATCTACTCTTTCGTGCATGCTCAGCTGGCCTCGGCTGAGAGGTAGGTATGGAAGCCAATCCAAAATGCCTGCAGGGACCCCCAGACTAGACAGCCCTCAGCCTTCATGGGGCGGGGAGGCAGTGGGCAGCTGCTCTTGAACCACAGGTGATTGTTACCTTGCAGGAAAGCAGGCTCAGTGTGTCAGACACTTCTGCTTTTCAAGAGAAGCTCTAAGTTCAAGACCAGCCTGGCCAACATAGTAAAACCCTGTCTCTACTAAAAATACAAAAATTAGTTGGGTGAGTTGGCACGTGCCTGTAATCCCAGCTACTTGGGAGGCTGAGGCAGGAGAATCTCCTGAACCTGGAAGGCAGAGGTTGCAGTGAGCCAAGATTGTGCCACAGTACTCCAGCCTGGGCGACAGAGCAAGACCCTGACAAAAACAAACAAACAAACAAAAAAGAGCAGCTGGAAATCTGGATATTTATGTGAAATTCTTAGTATAAAAATGTAATCAGATTGGGCACAGTGGCTCACGCCTGTAATCCCAGCACTTTCGTAATCTGTCCTCGGGTGGATCACAAGGACATCGAGACCATCCTGGCTAATATGGTAAAACCCAGTCTCTACTAATTACCCAGGTGTGGTGGCATGCACCTGTAATCCCAGCTACTCAGAAGGCTGAGGCAGGAGAATCGCTTGAACCAGGAGGTGGAGCTTGCAGTGAGCCAAGATCACGCCACTGCACTCTAGCCTGGGCCACAGAGCGAGACTTTGTCTCAAAAAAAAAAAAAAAAACCTTTTCAAAACCTTATGTAAGGAAAACAAAAAACAAAACAGTCTACACCAGCTCATGGGTTGCCTGCCTATGGCCTCTGGCTCAGGCTAAGGAAGGTAGATTGGTTTAATCTCCCATCAACTCTATCCCATTAATAGTGGCTACCTGGAGAGCAATGTGGAGAGGGGCTCTGAATGTAAGTCTGGCCTCAATGAGAAAGAGTGCTGCAATCCATTGGTCATGTCTGCCACAGGCACAGCCTAGAAGAATGACAGCATCTATATCTTGAGCTCTCTTGACTGGTAAGACACTATACAGAATGAGCTAGCATTCAGTCCCCATTCCTCCAGAATCTCATTGGTTAAATCCCCCCACCTTACCCCAGCCCACTCCAACCCAGAGCACCTGCAGAGTCATTAAGGGTTCCGTGTCCAATACTTTCCAGTTACTAAGTACTTAGATTAGAAACCCTCACACAAATCTTGTGAGAAAAGTGTGGCCACATGCATTTGATTTTGTTTCAGCTCCTCTCCAGTCAGGAATTAGAAGTCCCTCTTGCCATAAGAAAGCCAATCAACCTATCCAGGCATATTGTGATCTCATTGAGGCTTCACTGGTGCTTGGTGAAGGGACATGATACAATGCACATTATTTTCACTTGGAAAAGCCTCTTCTTCAAATCGCCTTATTTATCATCCCACTGTGGGGCTTCTACCTCTGACACGTGTACCCCATCTTGCTATGGTTTAAACGTTTGTCCTCTCCAAACTCATGTGGTATTTAGTTGCCTTTGTGATGGTATTGGGAGGTAGGGCCTTTAAGAGATATTTAGGTCATGTGGGCTCCACCTTCATGAATGGACTAATACCATTATTATGGAAGTGGGTGGGGTTTTCCCCCTCTTATGCTCTCTCTTGTGCTCTCTCTCTCTGCCCTTCTGCCATGTTAAGATGCAGCAAGAAGGTCCTTCCAAGATGCCAGCTCCCCAATCTTGGACTTCCCAGCCTCCAGAGCTGTGAGTCAATAAATTTCTGTTCATCGTACATTACCTAGTCTGTGATATTCTGTTATAACAGCACAAAATAGATGAAGACACATCTTTTTCAGGATCTGACCCCACTGTTCTTACTTCATGAGGGTTTCCTTTTGGAAATTTCCAATCCCTGTCCTTTCCTGAAGAAGCCATCTTCTGTGGATTGAGTGCACCCTTTAGAATCCCTCTTTATCCTAATCTGCTTAAAAACATATTTTCCCTGACAAAGTAAGTCTCCCCTTAAGAGAAGTTCCCATACCAGCCACTAACAGGAAATGGAGCTCCCAGTACATCATGACTTGCGTAAAGCCATTCAGAGTCAACCCTCGAGCATCTCAGATGTGTGACCCAGAGGTGTGACATTTATATCATATGTGATACTGTATCATATATGATACTGTGTATGACACATTTATGACAGATTGTGATCTGTGGGTGGCCTCACCCAGACTGATTTTTTATTCTTTATTGCATCTACATTTGCTTATAGTTACTTTTGCCTGGTTTAGCACTTAATCTGCTTTCTGATTTTCCTTCTTTGGGAAATTGGCTTTCTCAGCCAAATGATGAGGCGCCTGAGAGCAGATCCTATTCCTCTTACTTCATTCACTCATTTGACTAATATCATTTGAGCTCTTGCTGTGGGCCAGACACTGTTCTAGAACCCAAGGATACAGCACTGACCAGAACAGAGTTTCTACTCTACTGGAGCTTACATTTCTTTTTTGAATTGTATGGCAGTCCATGACTGTCAGCATTCTGGTCCTGAGGATTCTTGTAGTTTTGCTGGGCACAGTCACACACTGGGAGCTTGCCCCAGCTTGCACCAGCTCCACATATTTGGCTTTGGTTTCTCCTGGCGGGGACTTCTTTCTCTAGCTGTGTTGACACATGCCCTAGAAAAAGACCACTCTCCCCAGGTTTAGACATTGCCATTTGATCCTGGGCAAGGCACTTGAACTTCCTGAGCCCCTTTCCCTACCAGTAAAAGACAGGTGATTCTACACAGCAGGGCTGTTGTGAATTTTAAGTGGTTGAAGTGCACTGGCACCATGCAAATGTCCCTTATGATAGCAGCACAATCATATGCAGAGATGCATATTCAGAATCCAGCTCCCACCCCTCCCAGCATGTCCTTGTTGCTCTGATTCTTCCAGAGGTCTCCTTTCCCTGGGAAAGAAAAGAACCAGCAGAATACAAATACTAAAGAATCCAATTCTTAACTTGGGAGTTTCAAAACGGGCTTTTAAAATGTATAGAAGAAAAAGTAATCATGTGAATCAAGACTTTTTGCTATGCAAGAGGGAAGCTTTTTGAAAGAGAAATGGTTTACTGAGTTTCAAAGAGGAACTAAAAAACTCTTTAAAAATTGGAGCATAAAGTTTATTTCCCAAAGAGTGGAAAGGAAAGAGGAGAGGAGAAGAGGCCACATGAGCAACGTGATGTGCAGACCCAAACCAGGTTGCCAAGGCCGAGGGAGAAGGGACTGCTAGAAGGAAGAAGTCTGTGAGCCCTCCTGTCCTACCAGATGGCTCAGGCTCAGGGGGTGACAAAGCAACCCCTATATGAATTTTGGGGAAATCCAAGGGTAGGGAAACCTTACACCAGCTTCCTGGGCAGGAGAGCTGTTGAGAAGAGATGGGTGTGGGGACAGCAGAGTGAGAAAGCCTGGATGGGGTCTCCTGCAGTCTTACTGGGACTGTAGATTGGGAGAGTAGCTCAAATTGCCTATGCTCCTGAGATGGATGTGGTAGTAAGCAGAGAATGGAAGCCAGAGGCCCAGGCTGGTGGCTAATTCTCACATGACAAGCAGACACAGTCATCAGTGGCAGAGAGGGCTGGGCAAGCCAGCGGCCAGATGGAGATACGTTCAGTCCCGTAGACACTGACATGAGGAAATGCTGGTTGCTTCAGCAGATACCAGTGGAAATCAGTGTTGATGTTAGGAGCACAGGATAATCAGCATAGGATAATAGCACAGTTATAATCAGCATAGGATAGGATAGGCTCAGCTGTAGTAACAAACATACTCCAGAACTCAGTAGCTTGACACATAAACATGTGTTTCTCTTTCATGTGATCTAATCCATTGCATGTCTTGAGGTCTCCTAAGCAGCCCCCTTCCAAGCCATGACTCAGGAGTCCAGTTTGCTCCATTTTAGTTTTGACTTCTAGGATGGCCTCAGCAGAAAGGGAGGACTGGAAGGCTGCACAGAGTGCTTCCCACTATCTTAGCAAGGAAATGACATACATTATATCCCCTTACAGCCCCTTGGCCAGAACTAAAAACATGATCCCAAACTAACTGCAAAAGAGGCTGAGAAATGCAGTCGTCCATGTGCCCAGGATGAGGGAAATTAAACAGGGCTTGGGAAAACCTAATATCTTCTCTATCACCATCACGAACCAGGCATGTCTTAGACACAATGATCCGCACATTCCCTGTGAAATTGAGATGTCATTTCAGGGAGAAAAATCCTAAATTTCAACAAGCTTTAACCTAACTTGAGAAATCACCAAATTCAATTGTTTTTTCATGGAAATGACTAGGCTACCTTTTGTTTTTTTTGTCATTAGGGAGAAATGGGGACTAAAGATAGTAAGAAGTTTCTGATGGAAAGGCAAATAAAGTTGAATCTTTGCACACATGAGAGCATGGGCCATGGCATTTGTGCCTGCTCCATTATTATGGGTTATACATTGTTATTGCTGGGAAAAAAAGCTTACAGATTGTTGGTCAGAAGTGGGATAGCATAGAGATTGAGTGCATTGGCTCATGGGTTCAAATATGAGTTCTGCCCTTTACCAGCTGGTGTATAGGTTAAATAGGATCAAACGTGGAAATGATCAGCTCTGTCCTGGACACACCATACACTCACAATAAGGTTAGCAGCTGTGAACATCCACAGCTCAAATGAAGATCCAAGGAGTTTAACCTCCCATCTGGTGCTTTCTCATTACCCTACCCTGCAAAGCTCTTGTCATCATGTTTCCACTTTTAAGATTAATGATGATAATAATAATAATAACGATGCTAGGAGAAGAAGAAAAAGGAGGAGGAGAGGAATTATCATTAATTGAGTTCCTCTAATGTGCCAGGCATTGTACATAACTCATTCAATACTTAAAACAACTCTGTGAATTGGGTATCATTATCACCATTTCACAGATGAGGCAATCAAGGCTTACTGAGGTTACATAACTCGCACCAGGTCATAGAGAAGTTTGAAAGCACATCCATGTTGAGATCCAACGCTGGCCCTGTCATCCACTAACTGTCAGACCCTGGGTGAGTTGCCTGACCATGCTAGGATTTGCTTTCTCTTCCTATAAAAGAGGAATAAAAATAGTACCTATCTCAAAAAGAAAAAAAAAGTTCACAAATTCTTTGACCTTCTTCCAACCAAGAGGTGAGATCTCTGTCCCTCCCCCTTGTATCTGGGCTGACCTTAGTGACTTACTTGTAACCAAATAGAATGGAACTCAACTTCTAAGGCTGCTCAGAAAAGGCCATGTGGTTTCTGCTGGTTCTCTTGGAACACTTGCCTTTGGAGCCTGGAGTGACTGACATAAATTAAATTGCATTATCCCCCCAAATTTTTTTGTCTAAGAATGTGAAATTATTTGGACATAGGATCTTCATAGAGGTAATCAAGTTAAGATGAGGTCGTTAAGGTAGGCCCTAATCCAATATGACTTATTGGATTATGAATTTCCCCCTTATAAAAGGAGGAAGGCCTGGAGCAGATCCCTCCCTCACAGCCTCAGAAGGAACCCACCCTACTGACACCTTGATCTTGGATTTCCAGCCTCCAGAACTGTAAGACAATAACTTTCTGTTGTTCTAAGCCACCCGGTTTGTGGTGTTTTCCTGTGGCACCCCTAACAAATGACTATAATTGTTACACAAGAAATCTGACGACCCTGAGGCCCATGAGGAAGCCCAGGCCACATGGGGAGGCTACTTCTATGTATTCTGGTGACAGCTCCAGCTGTGGTCCCAGCTGACAGCCAGCATCAACCACCAGACACATGGGCAAAAATGTCTCCAGATGGCTCCAGCCCCCCGTCATCAAGTCACATCCCCCCACCCTTGTTTTCAAGTGTCCCCAGATGAAGCCCTAGACACCATGAAGCAAGTAGATGCTGTTGTACCTTGTCCGAATTTCTGAAGCACAGCATCTGTGAATACAATAAATGGCAGTGTTATGCCACCAAGTTTGGGACTTTATAAAGCAGCAACACTAACAGGAGTAGCCTCGCAGCTAAGGAGGGCCCCAGCCAGGTTCTGAGCCCGGGCTCTGGCCATGGACTGCAGGTCTTTGCTCTGCTCTCTCACGCAAGCTCAGCAGCCTTGTTTTCTCAGAGGGTGCCCGGGTAGGAAGATCTTCGCCGAGTCTTGTCTCCAGGGAAGCAGGGCTGGCCCACCCAGGCTTAGACTCTGGTTAATCCATGGTTAACCTCCTTTCAGGAAGCCATCTCCCCAGCTTCATTCTCCAAGCTTGGAGAGCGGGCCAGGCTCCTAAAGGCAGCCATCAAGTCTAACCTCATCAAAGTATGACTTGAACCTGTTCTCAGGGTCATTTGGCTGATGAGTTTGTGCAACATTACGGCTGTCGGGAGGCAGAATATGAGCTGGATGTCTAATCACCTGGGTTTAAATTCTGGCTGTGCGACACTAGCTGTGTGGCCCTAGGAAGTTATAATAACCTCCCTGAGCCTGTTTCTTCTACTGCAAAATGGGGATGTAATAGCAACCACCTCATAGGGGTTCTAGTGAAGCTCAGACAAGCCACTTTCATGTGAAGCGTGGAGCAGGGGTCTGCCTAGCACAGGGTCAGTTCACAGCCCATGTTAGCTACTGTTGCTAGTCATCAATACCAACCGTTTACTTGTAGGGATTTGTTTGTTCTCTCCAATGCAGACTATTTTAGTGCCTGGAAGCATCCTTGCAAAGGAGAAAAGTAGCTTAAAATAAACCCAAGAATGTTGAGTTCTTTCAAAAGTTAATTTACAAAAAAAAAAAAAAAGATTCCAGACAAATCTAAGGTAGAATTGTTATTACGGGTTTTATTGTTCCAAACAACCTTGAAAAACTAACTCTGGAGCTCCAAAGGGTAGCAATTAGGCCTCTGGTGAGAGTCTTCAAAGCATTTAAAGCCTTGCCAAGGGACTCATGGCTTCACTTCCTTCCCCATTTTGTGGTCACCGTGTCTGCCTGCATCCCCCACCAGGGCCCAGGCAGGAGTGTGGGCAGGACCGCGTGGTCTCCCCGCGGCTGCAGGAAACGCTGCCTGCTGTCTGAAGACTCCCAGAAAGAGAAGGCTGAGAGGGTGACTCAAAGTGAACCATCTCCTCCCCCAACCCACGTCCCCCACCCTGCACGCTGCACCCTGACAAGACCCCTCTTCTGAGTCCAAGACTGAATCACGGCTCAGGGCCCTGGGATGCTCGCAGGCCCCTTTCCCCAGTGCTGGCCATGAGATCCGACTGCAGGGTGCCTTTATGGGTCTGAGCTAATTCCCTCCTGAGCTGCAGCTTACCCCACGGCAGCACTTTGTCAGAAACAGTCTCTGGGCTTGCTGCTGGCAGGCTGCTTGCTGGCTGTTAAGTCTTCATCCTGCTCTATGCGGGGCAAGGCTTGTCCAAATATTTGGCTTGATCCTGCTTTCTGATTCATCATGTGCAGGAACCTCTGTAATTTCATCTACTGTGTGACTCAGACAAGAGCTGAGCACAAGTGCTGTGCAGCAGAGCCCTGGAGGCTGCACACAGGCCAAGCCTGCAGCTCCCCAGGCAAGCCTCCTGGGCTTGGGGAGAGACGCTGGCACTCTCGGGATCAGCTAGCCTGAGATTAAATCTCTTTTGTCTGAGATGATTAATAGAGCCCCAAACACGCCTCGACACAGGGTGTGAGGTGCACTTTGTACCTTTTCCAAGTTTTTTTTTTTCCTTTTTAATGCTAAATCCATTTGCATCTCATAAATTATACTGGCTCCAAAATGAAGTGTTCCTGACAGCGGCAGGCAGGGTGTGGGTTCCATTGAAATGCTTTTCCCTGTCATCCCCTCTCTCGCTCTGAGACCCTAGAAGATATCCTGCTGATCTTCTAAAGGAGGAGGGGAGGCAGTGAGTGACCTAGATTTCAAATCAGAAAGACAGGTAGAGCCAGCTCGCCTGTCTTCAAAAGGCTGCCCATGCACTGGGTTCTGGGGTTTTGGAAGGAGCCGGAAGGAAGATGTTCCCCGGGCTCCTACCCGGATGCTCCTGCTTATGGGTAACATGGTCATTTTCTCCTTCAGCAGGTTTTTCAGCCTCAGAAAGGCCACAGGTTGGGCCAGTGGGGTCCGTGAACCCCCCTCGGTGCCCCTAGGTAATGCTATCTGGGAAGGGGAGGGGAAGTAGAGAGAGATTGACAGCAGAGGTGAGGCACTCCTTGTGGAGGTGTGGGGCAAGGGAAGGGGACCTCTGGACAGGGGGTGGGAAGTGGGGATGGCAGTTCAGACACCAAGGGGATCCAGGAGTCAGAGGCAATGGGGTCTGAACCCTCCTTCCACCACTTTCCAGCTCTGTGGCTTTGGATAAATGACTCGCCCTTTCTGAGCCTCTGTTTCTTCATGCACTCATTCATTTCCTGGGTATTGCCTCTGTGCCAGGGCTAGGCCACCCCACTGGCGCTTAGGTTCTAGACATTACACAGTCAACACAGCCCTGTGCCTCTAGAGCACATCCAGTGTTGGGTGAATATACCAAGCACAGGACAGAGTTTGGTGTAGGCCAGAATCACAGGACCATCAGTGAGCTAGGCCTGGGGTGGGCAGGCGAGGGGTCCAGCGCAGAAGACTGAGGAGGTGCAGCCAGGGAGGCAGGAGAGATCCAAGGAGGGTGACAATAAAGAGGAGAATGCACACCCTCACACAGTGGGAGCTCAGGAAATGTCGCCGTTGCTGTTATTATTTGATCACTGTCAGTGGGCGTGGCAGTATGCTTGGGGCCAGGATGCTGAAGGGAAGGGAAAAGAAAAGCTGGAGGAGGGTGGCTTCGCAGCCAGGGTAAACAGCACAGCCAGATGGCTGCCATCATTTCTCGCCACTCCAGTCGCCCTCCTGCCTCCAAGTCACAGGCGGGCTTCACTTCGCACCATGTCCCAAAGGTCAGCAGGCTGGGGTTTCACAAGCGGGCATTCCAGACCCGGGTCCCGCACAGGGAGCACTCTGTCCGTGGTCAGGCCTCCAAGTTGCCATCCAGGACTAGCTGCTGGAGCTCTGGCCCATCCCAGGGGGCCCCAGCTGCTGTCAGGCTGGAGTGGGTCAGAGTGTGGTGGGGAGAAAGGCAGCCCCGCCAGGGGCAGCTGTTCTTGCCCTAAGGACCTGAGTCACACTCAGGCCAGGGAGCCATGGCCAGGGGCATTCCAGGCTCTGCAGGGAGGGCATGCAGAAGGGTGGTGTGTATAGTCACACGTGTATATGTCAACGTAGTGTGTGAGTATACTGTACGTATACGTGACTCTTTTATCGGTATATTTGTAGTTTTATTGAATTTCCATATCCTAGATAGTGGCTATCGTTTATCACCTTTTTCTAAGCAGGGAGAAACAAGACTCAGAGAAGTCCAAAGAAACTAAGCTGAGAAGCAGACAGCAGAACAAAAGTTCAAGTCCGACGTTCTGTGCCTTCAGGCAACAGCCATGAAACAAGAGGTCACAGCTGTGGAACGGCTTGAGCCCCACCTCTCATCACAGATTTCGTTACGCTCCATTGGTAGAAACAAAGGGAAGGTTTTGCGTCTCCTGTTTTTAAGGTTGAGAGAGAGCCACTAGAAGGGGACGGAGCTTAAACAAGGCCCCCTCTGGCCTTTCTCCTGTGTAGGTGATGCTGGCACAGTGGCCCCATCCACCAGGTGTCCCTGTGCCCTGGGCTCCTGGAGGAACCCTGCTGACCAGAGGAGCTCCCCGCAAAGCCCACACTCAGCACTTTTCACCCCCTTCCCTTCCCCTTTCACTTCCTAACACTATTTGGGGCTGCGTCTGCCTCCTCCAAGGACACAGCGTTCCTCGCTCATCTGGGCGTCCCAGGGTGCCAGGCACGATGGCCTGTGATGGGGGCTCACTCTGGTCGCTCACCTTTGTATCCACAGGGAAATGGGGAAGCTCTGCAAGCCTGGGCCAGGGCACAGCTTGGACAATCTGTCACCAGTGTGCAGAGTCAGCCGAGAAACACAATCCTGCCCAGGCTTTCTGTGGCTGCGGCCAAGAGGGTAGGGCTGCTGGGCTGAAGGCTGTCAAGTGACCGGGCAAAAAAAGCCAGCCTCAGCCTGCATGGCCGCAGCAGTCCATCCTGCAACAGAATAATTCTTCTTAGTGGGAACAGGCCTCCGACGCTTATCACAAAGCACCGGCTGCCTTTCCAACGGGGCTGGAGGAGCTTTACAAAAAGAAAAGGAAGTTGCCCTTACATCTTGGGGAACTTTAAAGACGCCTAGAAAATGAAATCTTGGATTTTACTTTCCTGAAAGGCTGAGGTTGAGCATAATTCTCTGCCTTTGTCCCCCTTCTTTGTCTTGGTTAAATGTTCCTGGCCATACTGTACCTGTGGTTTTATTGTCATCCTTTTTGGGAACGAGCAGGATATAAATCAGTTAGTGAAATTTTAGAATGTAGCTCTTTGGTCTAGCATCTAAGTAGATAAAGAAGAAACAGGCGCTTAATAAGTGCCTCTGGAGGCTTGTGATTTGCGTGGGGCTCCCAGTAAAAGGTAAAGTCTTTGCTTAGAGGTTACACACACTGAACGCAGGGTGGTCCTCAGGCCCCTGGTCACAGCACGCACAGTGCTGGTGCCTCGATCTGCAAACCTGATGCGCACAGCCACTGGGGACCATCTGCCTCAAGGCCACCCCAGGACTTATCAGAAAAGGGAAGAGTCGGCCGGGTGCGGTGGCCTGGGGATCACGCCTGTAATCCCAGCACTTTGGGAGGCCGAGGCCGGTGGATCATGAGGTCAGGAGTTCAAGACCAGCCTGGCCTAGATGGTGAAACCCCATCTGTCCTAAAAATACAAAAGTTAGCTGGGCATGGTAGTGGGCGCCTGTAATCCCAGCTTCTCGGGAGGCTGAGGCAGAGAATTTCTTGAACCTGGGAGGCGGAGGTTGCAGTGAGCTGAGATCACGCCACTGCACTCTAGCCTGGGCGACAGAGAGAGACTCTGTCTCAAAAAAAAAAAAAAAAAAGAAAGAAAGAAAGAAAAAAGAAAAAGAAAGAGTCAAGTTTCCTGCTCCTTGCTGCAGCCGGCTTGATCAGTGCTCTAGAAAAGGGGGGTGAGTGACTCCGAACAGCCCCCGCCCCAACTTCTTGCCACTGCTGGCTTCCCCAGGCAGAGGTCTGACAACAGCAGGGAGTCAAGGCCTTGGAAGGGTCCCCCCAGGCAAAAGCTGATTTCCCTGTCCCCATGCCAGGCATAGGGTGCTTGGAAGTGGTTGGGTCTTTGCAAGGGGGGTGACTGCAAAAAGAAGGTGAGATGTGTTGCTGCCACAGTGGAGGGCTTGCCAGAACCAGCATCGGAGTTGGTGGGTTCCCTGACTTATGGAAAAGATCCAGGGAAATATTGTAAAATACTGGGCAAAGGATTATATGGAACACTTTAAACACCTGAGCCAGGTTGCGGAGGGAAATAAGTGTTATGACAAGCCACCTATCTGCAATCCCTGCCCTTTATCTGGGAGGGCAGGCGTGATGAAAACCTTGAAGTGAAGTCAAGGTCAACATGCTGTCCTGAGTCATTAGCCATACACAGATTAGTAGGTTAATACAGAACAGGCTGCACAGATGAATTACACCCAGAAGCCCTGTCCTTGGTGTTGACACCGAAAGGTTCAGTTATCACAGGGAGAGTGATGCCTGCTTAATTTTGATAGGGTTTAATTATTATGATAAATGCCCTTGGAATTTAACTCTTTCATTCCACCTAGTGTTATGGCCTGTATGTCTGTGTTCCTCCAAAACTCGTATGTTGAAACCTTAACCCCCCAGTGGGATGGTATTAGGAGGTGGGGCCTTTGGGAGGTGATTGGGTTTAGGCGAGGTCTTGAGGGTGGTGTCCCCGTAATTAGAGTAGTGATTAGAGTAGTGTCTTTAGAAGAGAAAGACACTAGAACTCTCTCTTCACCATGTGAGGATACAGTGAGAAGGCAGCTGTCTATAAACCAGGAAGCTGGACCTCATCAGATCCTGGATCTGCTGGTGCCTCCAGAACTGGGAGAAATAAGTGTTTGTCATTTAAGCCACTCAGTCTGCAATATCTTGCTGTAACGTCTCTAACTGGCTGAGATATCTTATTAGAGTTCTCCAAAGAAACAGATCAAATAGGAGATAGATAGACAGATAGATAGATAGATACATAGATACATAGACAGACAGATAGAGAGATAGATGTATTATGGAAATTGACTCACGAGATTATGAAGGACAAGAAGTTCCACAATCTGCCATCTGCAAGCTGAAGATCCAGAAAAGCTGGTGGTGGAATTCAGTCCAACTCACCCAGGAAAGTTGGTGGTGGAATTCA
This sequence comes from Theropithecus gelada, assembly GCF_003255815.1. Taxonomy (NCBI): domain Eukaryota; kingdom Metazoa; phylum Chordata; class Mammalia; order Primates; family Cercopithecidae; genus Theropithecus; species Theropithecus gelada. The sequence goes on along the minus strand of NC_037675.1, from coordinate 18,121,900 downwards.
GTCCAAGTCCAGAGGCCTGGGAACGAGGGCATGGGGAGGACGCTGGTTTAAGTCCTGATGTCCAAAAGCCCAAGAACCGAGAGGTCCAATATCCAAGGGCAGGAGAAGATGGATGTCCCAGGTTAAAGAGACAGAAAATGTACCCTTCCTTCACCTTTCTGTTCTAAGCAGATCCTCGACAGATTAGGTAATGCCCTTCCACATTGTGGAGGGTGGATCTTCTTCACTTTGTCCACTGATCCAAATGCTCATCTCTCGCAAAAACACTCTCACAGACACACCCAGAAATAATGCTCTACTAAGTATCTGGGCATCCCTCATCCCAGGCAAGTTGACACACAAAATTACCCATCGTAGACACTTAATGTCAGAATGAGGATCTCAACTTCAACTGGATACAAGAGAATTGGCCTTTTCTCTCCCCGGCTTCTCTGGGATCTTTGGGAGGGATCTTTGAGGAGTAAAATTCTGCTGTTTCAGAAGGATACACATCCCTGTCACTTGGGGTTGTTAGGACACTTTAGGTCAAAAGTTGCAGAAACCCAGTTCAAATGAGCTCATGGAATTTGTTGGGGGGTAATTGGGCACTCTTTTGGAGCCAAGATGGAATTGAACCACTGGGCCACGAGAGAGGTGGGAACCAGGCCTAGAAGCTGCCAGAAATACAGGAAGCTACTCCCTATCTGTCTCTTGCGAAAGCCACGTGTGTTCTTGCCTCTGCTTCTCTCCACCAACCCATCTTCTGTGTTGCCCTATGCATGTCATGTGGTGGGTGGAAGGTGATCATCACACAGTTTCTGAGTTTACATTTCCTCCCTTTATAGAATGGAGCACTGATTGGTCCAGCCTGGGTTAGGTGTCCAGCCTTAATCCAGACATCTGAGATTAGGGGGACAGGGTTGTAATACACAGACACGGACACCAGAAGCTCTCCTCTGTATGTAGGTGGGTGGAGGGGATCAGCACTAACAGAATAGTCATTGTGAGAAGGGTGGCACTCCAAAAGGAGACTTGTCCTGATCCTGAAATCAAAACGGTGCACAGTGAAGGAAACAATCAACATAGTGAAGAGATAGCCTACGGAATGGGAGAAAAATATTTGCAAATCATCTATCTGATTAGGTTAACATCCAAAATATATGAGGAACTCAAACAACTAGTGAGAAAACATATAACCTGATTTTAAAATGTGCAACAGATTTGAACAGTTATTTCTCAAAAGAAGACAAACAAATGGCCGACAGGTATATGAAGAGGTTCTCAACATCAGTAATCATCAGGAAAATGCAAATCAAAACCACAGTGAGCTGTCACCTCACAACTGTTAGAGTGGCTATTATCAAAAAGATGAGAGAGCCAGGTGTGGTTGCTCATGCCTGTAATCTCAGCACTTCGCCTTTGGGAGGCGAAGGCAGGCAGATCACTTGAGGTCAGGAGTTCAAGACCAGCCTGGCCAACATGGTGAAACCCTGTCTCTACTAACAACAATTAGCCAGGAGTGGTAGCGGGCACCTGTAATCCCAACTACTTGGGAGGCTGAGGCAGGAGAATCACTTGAACTCAGGAGGTGGAGGTTGCAGTGAGCCGAGGGGAACCCTTGCATATCGTTGGTGGGAATATAAATTAGTACAGTCATTATGGAAAACAGTATGGAGTTTTCTCAAAAAATTAAAACTAGAACTACCCTGTGACCCAGAAATTCCACTACTGACTATATATCCAAAGGAAATGGAATCGGTAAGTTGATCTCAGATCTGCACTCGGGTGTTCGTTGCAGCATTATTCACAATGGCCAAAATATGGAATCAACCTAAGTGCCCATCAGTGGATGAATGGATAAAGAAAATATGGCATATATACGAAATACTATTCAGCCTTAAAAAAGGAAATCTTGTTGTTTATGACTACATGGATGAACCCAGAGAATATTATATTAAGTGAAATAAACCAGGCACAGAAAGACACATACCACATGTAAGATGACACATGTAATAATCTTACTTATTACATGTGTCGTCTAAAAAGCTCAAACTCACAGGAGTAGGAGTAGAAAGGTCATGACCAAGAGTTGAGGGGCAGGGGGATTAGAAAGATATTGGTCAGAGGACCCAACATTTCAGTTAGATAGAAGGAATACATTCAAGATCAATTGTACATCATGATGAATGACTACAGTTAATAATAACATATTGTATACTCGAAAATTGCTAAGAGAGTAGATTTTAAGTGTTGTCATCCCCCAAAAATGGTGTTTGTGAAGTAATGACTGTGTTAGTTTTATTTAGCTATTCCACAATGTATACATATATCAAAATGTGTTGCACACCATAAATATATATATATACTTTTTTGTCAATTAAAAAATGAATTAAAAAGTGATGCTCTCAGAGTTTCCTGATGCCAAGAATAGCCGGATAGAATCCTAGGAGGTGGAAGACCTGGTTCCCACCTCCACCCTCTCAGGCTCTCTCTTTTTCTCTTTATTACACCCCAGCTTAGTAAAGGCTCTGAAAGGAGTCATCTTCAGCCTTATCAATTTGCCAAGCAGCAGGATTTTGGGTGTTGCGATCACCTTCTTTCTTCTGGAACCCTCCTTCCAATGAGGGTAAGTGTGGTGTGGTGGAAAATGCAGAATTCAATGTCAGGCACACCTGGAGTTCTACACACACTCTGCCACTTACTAACATCTGATCTTTCTACATTCTGATTTTCTAGTCTGTAAAATGGAGATGGTAAATAACATGTATCCCTCAGGGCTGTGTGAGAACATGTGATCCTCAGTTCAGTGCTTGGGACATAGAAGATGCTCAACATACCCCAGTGCCCTTAGGTCTCCTTGCCAACACACGAAATCCCCCAAGGGCAACCATGTTGTTCTTCCTGCCTCTTCATCGAGAGGGCAACTTTTAACCAATGTCCTAATGGAAATTAGTGCCATTCACAAGTAGACTTAGGCACCACCACTCAGAGTGCTTGGGTACTTGGGGGAATTGGGTGTCATAAACATTTAAGTAGGCCTACACATTTATATTCAGGCAGGACATCTTGCAGGACGTCTTGACCCAGTGTCTCAGAGAGCAGAATCCATAGAACATTTCCTTGAAGCCATCATCAGGGACAGATTCTGGGAAGTTGGGCCATGGAAACTCTTTTTGCTTTTGCTTTTTTTCTAGAGGTGGGGTCTTGCCGTGTTGCCCAGGCTAGAGTGCAGTGGCATGATAATAGCTCACTATAACCTCAAACTCCTGGGTTCAAGCTATCCTCCCATCTTGGCCCCCCAAAGTGCTGGGACTGCAGGCATGAGCCACCAGGCCCAATCTAATTTTTGAATTATGCTCCTTGAATGAGTGAGTCAGCATTAATAGATGATTCAATTCTAGCAGAAATCAGACCACGTAGAGAGAATGAAGAAAGAAGCCCACAAGGCCCAGGAGAACTTTTAACGCACCCGCTCAGAATGGTGAGGACAGAGAACCAAGGGGACTCCTCCCTGTCTCCAGTGCCACAGCCCACCCAGCGCCAAGGCTCTCTGGCTATGAGCTGCAGACAAGGGTTGCAGGGAAGGGAAGGCCACAGGCTTGAGGGAAGCCTAAAGACACTAGCTCAGGGCTCTGCAGCTGTTGGGGGGATTCCACCCGCTCTACCATGTTTGTAGACGTGTACTATCTACAGTACTCCTCCTCTCAAGAGTCAAAGTCCCAGGGCAGAAGGTAAAGATGGTGGAGCCTGGGTTGTGGGCAGGGCTCTTTGGCTCAGAGTCCCTGCAAGATGTCCCCAGAGGAAATCAAGGCCCAGTGACCAGAGAAGGGGACATGGCTCAGCAAAGGTGCCCCACACCAAGTCCTGCTCATTCTGCCTACAAAATATTTCTCAGATACATTGCAAATCTATTTCTCAAGCTATTTCTCCAATCCATTCCTGCCGCATGATTCCCGGGCTGCTGCCTTATCACGTGGTACCTGAGCTGGTGCCCAGATGTTTTTCTACATGCATTTACAGACATTCTTAAAATTGGTCTTGTTTTGTAGACAAAGAATGACATCTACATACTCTTCTATGTCTTGCTGTTTTTACTGAACTCTGATTCCATGCCCTTCAGGTTGGCTTCTCTTATTCTTTGTCATACTTGCTTGTCTTGCAGAGTATGAATGGCCCATAGTTTATTTTGTTGAGCTCCTAACAACAGACATTTAGAGTGTTTTTCTTAAAGACATTTTTTATTAAATTACATATTTGATTTTGTGATAATGGTAAATTCACATGCAGTTGTAAGAAATAATACAGAGAAATACCATGTACCTTTTACCCAGTTTCCCCCAATGGTAACATCACTCAAAACTGTAGTACAGTATCATTACCAGGATACAGTGATACAGTGATCCATCCCTACAAGAATCCTTTCTGTTGCCTATTTATTTATTTATTTATTTATTCATTCATTCATTCATTTATTTATTTAGAAACAGGGTCTTGCTATGCCCAGGCTGGTCTCAAACTCCTCGGTAGCCTCAAGTGATCCTCCCACTTTGGCCTCCCAAAGCACTGGGATTAAAGGCATGAGCACCTGTTGCCTTTTTTAGCCACACCCATGTCCCTCACATCCTCACTCCCCATTCCCTGCACCTGGTCTTTTACTCTGGCCAATCAGTAATCTGTTCTCTATTTCTATAATGTTGTCATTTCAAGAATGTTATGTAAATGGAAACATATAGAATGTAACCTTGAGAAATTGTTTTTTATAACTTAGCATAATTCCCTGCAGATTCATCCAGGTTGTTGCACATATCAGAGTTTGTCCCTTTTTACTACTGAGTAGTAGTCCTCAGAAGGAATGTACCATAGTTTGTTTAATCATTCACTCTTGAAGGACATATGTGTTGTTTACAGTTTGGGGATATTACCAATAAAGCTGCTATAAACATTTGTGTACAGGTTTTTTGTGGGAATAGAAATTTCATTTATCTAGGATAAATGTCCAGGAGTACAAATGCTGGGCCATATGGCAGTTGCATGTTAGTTTCCTAAGAAGCTACCAAACTGTTCTCCAGAACATCTGTGCTATTTTACATTCCCACCAGCAATCTATGAGTGATCCAGTTTCTCCACTAACATTTGGTGTTGTCCCTTTTTGTATTTCAGCCATTCTGATGGATACATATTGATATTTCATTGTGTTTTAATTTGTATTTCTCTAATGCCTAATGATGCTGGACATCTTTGATGAAGTGTCTGTTTATGCCATTTTCTAATTGGCTTTTTTGTTTTTGTTTTTGTTTTTGTTTTCCTATTAAATTTTGAGAGTTCTTTATATATTCTAGATACCAGTCCTTTGTCGGGTATGTGGTTTGCAAATATTTTCTCATGGTCTGTGGCTTGTCTTTCCATCCCTTTAACAGGGTCTTTCTTAGAACAAAATTAGAAACTTTGATGAAGTCCTATCTATCAGTTTTTTTTCATTATGGATTGTGCCATTGGTGTCAAGTTTAGGAACTCTTGGCTTAACCATAAAGCCCAAAGATTTCCTCCAATTTTTTTCTAAAAGATTTATAGTTTCATATTTTACATTTAAGTGTAAATGTACCATTTTGAATTAGGTGTGAGGTGAGGCTGAAGTTCATTTTTTGCCTATAGATGTCCAATTGTTATAGCACCATTTGCTGAAAAAGCTGTACTTACCGCATTGAATTGATTGTGCACCTTTGTCAAAAATCAGTTGGTCATTTTTCTGTGGGTCTATTTCTGGGGTCTCTGTTCTTTCTATTGATCTACGTGTCGATCCCTCTGCCAGTACTGCACAGTCTTGATTACTAGAGCTAGATAATATGTCTTGAATTTGGTGGACTAATCTCATTTTGCTCTTTTTTTGAATTTTTTTTTAGCTATTTGAGTTATTTGTGCTTTTCATATAAATTTTAGGATAATTTTGTCAACATCTTCAAAAAACTCTTGGTGGAGTTTTGATAGAAATTGTGTTAAACTTGTATATCAAATTGGAGATAAATGATATCTCTACTATGTTGAATCTTCTAATCTACAAACAGAGTCCTTCTCTTCATTTGTTAGATCTTTGATTTCTTTCAACAGTTTTGTAATTTTTATCATATGATTCTTATGTCTTGTTAAATTTGCATGTATTTTGCTTTTTAAAAAACAATTATAAATTGTATGCTAATGTCTCCTGATCACTGTTAGTATATAGAAGTACAATTGATTTTTGTGTGGTTATCTTAGATACTGCAACCTTGTCCTTCAACCTTGTTGAATGCACTTTTTAGTTCTAGGAAGTTTTTTATTTTGCGTAGATTCCTTGAGATTTTCTACATAGAAAGTTATGTCATTTGCAAATAGGAAAACACTTTTGTTTTTTTCCTCTCCAATATGTATGCCTTTTATTTCCTTTTCTTGTCTTATTGCAGTGGCTAGAACTTCCAATACTATGCTAAATAAGACTGATGATGGTGGACATCTCCAGTTTTAGAGGAAAATCCTTCAGTCTTTTGTGATTAAGTATAATGTTTGCTGTAGGTTTTCTGTAGATGCTTTTTATCAAGCTGAGGAAGTTTCCATTTATTCTAAATTTGCTGAGAGTTTTTATCATAAATTGGTGTTGTATTTTGTCAAATGTTTTTTCTGAGCCCATTTATACTATCATGTAATTATTATTCTTTAGTCTGATGATATGGTAGATTATATTGATTGATATTTAAATGGCAAACCATTGTTGCATATCTGGAATGAATCCTGTCCAGTTTTGATGTATAATTAATTCTTTTTCATTATTGCTGAACTGTGTGTGTTCATTTTTTGTTAAGGATTTTTGCTTCTATGCTCATACATGATATTGGTCTGTAGTTTTAGTTTTTACAGCTATCTTTGTCTGCTTTCAGGGTCAGAGTAAGACTAGCTTTATAAAATGAATTGGGAACTATTGCCTCCTTTTCTATTTCCTGGAAGAGATTGTCTAGAATTGATGTTAATTCTTCTTTAAATACAATTTAGTATTAAAATCATCTAGGTCTGGAGATTTCTTTTTGGAGAACTTTTAAACTACGAATTTGTTTTTCTTTGTAGTTACAGGGCTATTAAAATTATCTATTTCACAGTGAGTGAGTTGTGGTAATTTATGCTTTTCAAGAAATTGGTCCATTTCATTCAAGTTGTCAAATTTATGTCTGTAGAACTCTTCATGGTATTCCTTTATTACCGTTTTTATGGCTGCAGGGTCTGTAGTGATATTTTCTGTTTTATTCTTGATAATGTTAGTTTGTGACTTCTCTCTCTTTTCTTTGTCAATCTTGCTAGAAATTTGTCAATCATATTGATCTTTACATTTCATAGAATTTTCTTTTTGTTTTCCTGTTTTTAATGCCACTGGTTTATGCTTTTACCTTAGTTATTCCCTTTCTTCCACTTGGTTGAGGTTTAATTTTATATTCTTTGCATATGCTGTAGCTATATCCCACAAATTTTGACATATTTTCATTTTAATTTACTTCAATATATTTTTTATTTTCCTTGGGACTCCCTCTTTGATTCATGGATTATTTAGAAGTGTGTGTGTGTTATATTTTCAAACATTTGGAGGTTTTTCTGTATCTTTCTGTTATTGATTACTAGTTTGATTTCACTGTGGTCAGAGTATACACTCTACATGAATTCAGTTTTTTTAACTTTGTTTGTTAAGATTTATTTTATGGCCCAGGATATAGTCTATCTTGATATATGTTCCATAGGCTCTTATAAAGAATGTGTGTTCTGTTACTGTGGAATCAAATGCTTCAAAAATGTCAGTGAGCTCCTGTTGGTTGATGTTGTTGTTCTTTTTATCCTTGCTGAGTTTCTGTCTACTTGTTATATCAGTTGTTGAGAAAGGAAAGTTCAAGTCCCCAACTACAATTATGGATTAGTCTATGTCTCCATTCAGTTCTATGAGTTTTTGCTTCATATTTTTTGTTGCTCTGTTGTTAGGTAATACACGTTTCTAGTTGTGAAATCTTGGTTGATTGATTCTTTTGTCATTAAGTAATGCTTCTCTCTGTCTCTGGTAATTTTCTTTGTTCTGAAGTATTTTTCATCTAATATGTATATAGCCACTCCTGCTTTCTTTTCTTTTTTAAGTAAACCTTTTTATTTTAGGATAGACTTAGAGTTATGGAAAAGTTGTGAAGAGAGTTTCCAAATGTCTCATGCCCAGTTTTCCTCATGAACACCTTACATTAGTATGATACACTTGTCACAAGTAATGTGCCCATATTGACCCATTATTAATAACTAAGGTCTATACTTTATTCAGATTTCCTTAGTTTTCACCTAATGTCCTTCTTCTGCCCAGGATTCCATTCAGGTTACTACATTACATTTAGTCATCATTGTTTCCTTAGGATTCTCTTGGATGGGACCATTTCTTAGACCTTACTTGTTTTCAATGACCTTTGGAGGAGTACTGACAAGATATTTTATAGAATGCCCATTGATTGGGATTTGTCCGATGTTTTTTCTCATAATTAGAATGGGGTTATGGGTTTGGGGGAGGAAGACCACAAACACAAAGTGCCCTTCTTTTCATATCATATTCACAACATATACCATCAACATGATTTGTCACTGGTAATGTTAACCTTGGTCATCTGGATGAGAGCATGTTTGTCGGTTTTCTCTACTATAAAGTTACTCTTCACCCTACCCCTACCTCCAACTCCCCACCCCTGCCTTCTTACTGTACTTTTTGAAAAGAAATTCATTATGCACAGTCCACACTTAAGGAATGAGGAGGTACATGCTATTTCCTTGAAGGGAGAATATTTGTCTATTTTTTCCATTTATCTATGTATTGAATAATTTATGTATGACAATATGGACTTGGATATTTATTTTAGGTTATGATCTAACACTACTTTATTTGTTGTTTAAATTGTCCCGGTGTTAGTCTCTGGGAACTCTTTGGGTTGGCTTCTGTGTTCCTTTGATAGACTCCCATCATCATGTTTTGTGGATGTTGGCTTAGTTTTGAGGACTTTCTTGCTTTCTGACATTAAAAGATGATCCAGGATCATCTCAGATAGTCTCTGCCCCAGATGCAGTGCCAGCCATTTTCCCAGAGAACTCTGATTTCTTTTGTTGAAGAATGATGTTAGAAATCAAGATCTGGGCACCAGGTGTTCCTGGGGTGACATTCCTTCTTGGCTCTCTCAGCAGAGAGCACAGGAAACTCTATGTGTGTGTACTAACCTGTGTATACACACATATCTATAAATATTTCAATATGTATCAATCTGCATCTATATTAGGCTAGACATGAGTTTATACCCATATCTCCAGCTCTAATCAATCACCCCACCCCATTATAGCCTTCTCCTCTTATTGTCTGTAACTTCCTATTCCAACAGTGAGAAACTTGATTTCAAATCACCATTCGTTTACTTAAGTTTTCTTCTTTTGATGAAACTAGATCACTGCTTACACAACCCTGCACAAAGCCCTCTTGCCCATCCCTTTCACAGTTCCCTTGGCTCAGCCTCTCCCATCTCATAGGAACTGCAGCAAAGTGGGCGTGGAACAGCCACCACCATGTCCATTGAATGACAGGAAGGCTCTGACCGTGGGCCTTTAGGGGTGACAGTTCTTCCTTTCACCTCTGTTCTCATGGGGCCTGGAGGTGCATGGATGAGGTTGGTCCATGCCACCATGACTCTCAGGCCACCACCAAGACTAGAGTGAAATGATGTGAATATCCCACACTACAGATGCTCCTTCCCCTCATAGACTCCCCCTACTCCCCCAACCCTAATTCTATCCCTCTGCTGAGATGAGGCCCAGATTCTGTCAGAAATGCCAGGGACTACAGGCTTTAGGACTTGAGGCTTCTGTCCATGCCTGTTGGAGCGATGAACTTGGTGTGATGCCTTAAGGCCACCAGCTCCATCCATATTGCTGCAAAGGACATAATCTTTTTCTTTTTTATGGCTGCACAGTATTCCCTCATGTATATGAACCACATTTTTTTTTTTAATCCAGGAACCACTGATGGGCATTTGGATAACTCCTTTGCTATATAGGCTCTTGTAAACAATGTGTGTTCTGCTACTCTGATTCCATGTTTTATCTATATATATGGCATTACATAGCATATATATATGAGAATAGAAAAGTTTAAAAGTCAAAAAATAACAGATGTTGGTGAGGTTGCAGACGAAAGGGAACACTTATACACTGCTGCTGGGAATGCAAATTAGGTTAGCCATTGTGGAAAGCAGTGTGGTGATTCCTCAAGGAATTAAAAGCGGAATCAGTATTAGACCCAGCAATCCCATTATTGGGTATACACCCAAAGGAAAATAAATTGTTCTACCATGAAGACACATGCATGCATGTGTTCATTGTGGCACTATTCCAATAGTAAAGACATGGAATCAACCTAAATGCCCATCAGTGGTAGACACATAAAGAAAATGTGATACGTATACACCAGGGAATACTATGCAGCCATAAAAAAACCAAGATTATGTCCTTTGCAGCAACATGGATGGAGCTGGAGTCCATTATCCTAAGTGAACTAACACAGGAACAGAAAACCAAATACTGCACATTCTCACTTACAGTTAGGAGCTAAACATTGAGTACACATGGACACAAAGAAGAGAACAACAGACACCAGGGCCTACTTCAGGGTGAAGGGTAGGAGAAAGAGGATCAAAAAGTTGATACTATGTTTATTACCTGGGTGAAAAAATAATCTGTACTCCAAACCTCTGTGACACATAATTTACCTATTAACAAACTGCACATGTACCCCTGAACTTAAAATAAAGGTTAAAAAATAAAAAAATAAAATAAAATATGTACTTAGAACTTTTACGTTAATGTAATTATTGATGTATTAGGACTTAAGCCTGCCATTTTATTTTTTTGTTTTCTGTTTGTTCTCTCTGTTTTTCATTTTTCTATTTCCTTTTTCCTCTATTCCTGTGGTTACTGGGACATTTTTTTGGATTCCATTTTGATCTATTGATAGTGTTTTAGAGTGTCTCTCTTTGTGTGGCATTTTAACTAGTTGCTGTAAGTATTACATTATATCTATATAACTTTTTTTTTTTTTTTTTTTCAGACAGAGTCTCACTTTGTTGCCCAGGCTGGAGTGCAGTGGTGAGATCTCAGCTCACTGCAGCCTCCACCTCTTGGGTTCAAGTGATTCTCCTGCCTCAGCCTCCCAAGCAGCTGTGATTATAGGCCCCCAGCACCACACCCAGCCAATTTTTGTATTTTTAGTAGAGATAGGGTTTTACTATGTTAGCCAGGCTGGTCTCAAACTCCTGACCTCAAGTGATCCAACTGCCTCGGCCTCCCAAAGTGCTGGGATTACAGGCATGAGCCACCACACCCAGCCCATTATATCTATATAACTCATCACAGTCTACTGGTGTTGATATTTTACCAGGGCAAGTGAAGTGTAGAACCATACCTCCCTTTATATTCCTCTATCCCTTCTTATTTATAATGTCTTAAATGTTTCCTCTATATATATTTAGAAACTCATCAAACAGTGCTATAATTTTTGCTTCAATCATGAAACAATTCAGAAACCTCCAGAGGACAAGGAAAATGTATTTGTCTATATTTTTGCCCTTTCCATTGTTCCTTCTTGTTCCTGATGCTCCAAGATGCCTTCTTTTATCATTGTCTTTCTGTTTAGAGAAATTCCATTCTTTTAGGTCTCTGGTGATTAATTATCTTAGTTTCCTTTCATCTGAGACGTCTTGATTTCTCCTTTCATTCCTGAAGGATGTTTTCATGGCATATGGAATTCTGGTCTGAGATTTCTTTTCTTTTCTTTTCTTTTCTTTTTTTTTTTTGAGACAGAGTCTCACTCTGTCATCCAGGCTGGAGTGCAGTGGCACGATCTTGACTCACTGCAACCTCTGCCTCCCAGTTTCAAGCGATTCTCCTGCCTCAGCCTCCTGAGTAGCTGAAATTACCAGCACCTGCCACCAAGCCTGCCTAATTTTTGTATTTTTAGTAGAGATGGGGTTTCACCATGTTGGCCATGCTGGTCTCGAACTCCTGACCTCAAGTGATCCGCCCACCTCAGCCTCCCAAAGTGCTGGGGTTACAGGCGTGAGCCACCATACCCAGCCTGAGATTTCTTTTCTTTCAGCTCTTAGGAAATGCAGTGACATTTCTTTTTGGCTTCCTTGGTTTTTAATGAGAAATTCAGTGTCATTTGTATTGTTTCTCCTCTAGGTAAGTTGTCATTTCTTTCTTGCTGCTTTCAATATTTTTCCTTTGTCTTTGATTTTCACTATAATATAAAAGTTTCACATTAAGTTTTACCATGATATTTCTTGGTATAAATTTCTTTGAATTTATTTTGTTTGGGGTTCACTCAGTTTCTTGAATCGGTAAATTTATGTCTTTTGACAAATTTAGGAAATTTTCAGCCATTATTTCTTTGAGTATTTTTTCAGCCCTCATTCTCCTCTTCTGGAACTCTGATGACAATAAACGTTAGAATTTTTTAATCATCCCACATATCCCTCAAACTCTCTTGTTCTTCTACTACTACTCTTCTCCTTCTCTTTATCCTTCTCCTTCTTACTCTTCTGTCTATGTTCTCTTTGTTCAAACTGGGTAATATCTATTGTTCTATATTCAAGTTCGTGGATTCTTTTCTCTGTCCATTCTACTGTTAAGCCCATCATTGAGTTTTTAATTTCAGTTACTGTATTTTTCAGTTTTACATTTCTCATTTGGTTCTTCTTTATATCTTCTGTTTCTTTGCCTAGATTTTCTATTTTTCACTTGTTTCAGGTATGTTTGTAATTGCTTGTTGAAACATATTTATCATATTTGCTTTAAATCTTTGTCAAATAATTCTACCATATCATCATCTCAGTATTGGTATATATCGATTGTCTTTTTCTTTCAAATCGAGGTTTTGCTGGTTCTCAATATGACAAGTGAGTTTTGACTGAAACCTGGACATTTGGGGTACTATGTTGTGAAATTCTGGATTCTATTTAAACCTTCTGTTCCAGTTGGTTTCTTCTGAGATTGCTCCAGTAGCAAAAGCGGGGACACTATGCTGTCTTGTAACTGCCGGGTGGAAGTAGAAGTTCATGTTCTCTACTTGTCCTTTATTAATGCTTGGAGGGGAGGATCCTTGTTCCTACTAGGCCAGAGTGGCAATTCTAGCTCCCCACTAGGCTCCACTGATTCTACCCTTGTGGGAGACAGGGAAGGATGCCTCATTATTACTAAGTCCAGGCTCTCCGTGTATTCTCCATTGACAATGCAGTGGCAGGAGCTAAACTGTTTTCCTCTATAATACTTGCTGTCAAAAATGAAACTGTAATGAACATTTGTGCTCCAGTGGGAGGATCTGGAGTCTTAGAGATAGAACTGCAGATAAGAGAGAATGCTCATGACACTTTGAGAGCAATGCTTTTCAAACCAGGCATTCCAAGGGGTGCTGGGGACTTCATGAGGGAGCATAGGGAGCTACATGGGTGTCAGACAGGTCCCCACCTTTGGGTTCTCCACACTAATTCAGCAGGAGAGGCCCCCCTCTGCCCTGTCTTATTCACTCAGCTCTGAGTCAGATTTCATTTGAAGCATTAGTTCCGTGGCTGAAAAAAGAGAGAGAAAGCATGTGGAAACCATGGTGAAAATGTCTGAATTTCTCTCTGTTTGTGGATGTCTGTGATGATATGAATCATAATCCATCCCAGCCATGTTTCTGAGGCTGCTTGGGGAAGGAGCCATGAACCTGAGTATAACTGGCTATAAGAGCCTTTGAAAATAATGAATTTGCCATCAAATTATCTTAAAATGCAAACCATCTTGTTGCATTCAAAACAGCATTTAATTTATAACAAAGCTAGTTGACACATAATTTTTCAGACACACATCAATTATGTGAAACAAGGTGCACCTGTACTAAAATTCCTAGGTTCACCGATCCGAAGAAGAACATCTGCTTGGATAGGCCCTTAGAGAGCAACAACAGATTTGAAATAAGGGACAAGTCAGGAGGTTGTCCGGGGGAGGAAGATAGTTGCAAAAATGTTCTGAACTTTAAAATAACAGTCCCTTGCAAACAGAAGTTTTTTTTCCAAAGTGTCTGTCCTCCAGATCTCCTATCTACCATTTCCACTGTGCATGTGAATCTCACTTCTAGAGGCAGCTGCCTCACATTCAGCTTACAACACCTTCAGAAGGTTTCCTAATAAATGCATATCGAAAAAGCATTCTGCCCATGGGGACCAACTTCTTTTTCCATCACCTGTGGCTTCTCAACATGAAATTAAAGGCAGAAGCAAGTAATTGCAGCTGGTGGCAGCTCTCAAGGTTTAGCTACTGCCAAGGGATCTGGTCCATGTCTCATCCCCTCTCTTTCTCCCTCCTCTCATCCAAGGACCAAGCAAAAATGTGGGGCATGACCTGCAACAAGGTGGTCCTCCCAGCTAGAGCACAGTTCCCTGAATAGCAGTTCTCAGGAAGCCTGTGAGCTAGCCCAGCTAGGGACTTTTCCAGGCTTTGTCCCAAGCGCAGGGCTTGCAGAAGAATGTCGTCAGCCTTCGATCTCAACTCAGGACCATCAGTGACCTCATGCGGACCTCACCTTGGTGGGAGAGTTTGGAGGATGATGCTCACCTCCCAGGGAAGTAAGCCTAAGTGCAGGTTCCTCTGTCTGCCATGGGGGAGAAAGTGAAAGGGAGGGCTTCTCACAGTGCCCATCTGGCCCTGTGGAGAGTTACTGGTGACATTTCACAGTCAGTCATCCAGCCAAACTCATGTGTACCAAAAAGAAAAAAAGGTAAGTAGAATGTGCCGAAAGCTTGGAGTCAAGGATGGCATCATGATTTTTGGTTTGAGCTAAGAAACGATGGAGTTGCTGAGATGTTGGGAGGCGTACTTAGCTTTTGGGGGTAGAAATCAGGAATGCAGGCTTGCACAGGAGGCAGTTGGATTTATGACCCCAGATTTCAGGGGAGAGGGCTGGTCTGGAGATAGAAATGAGGGAGGCACCAGCTGGTTTGGACATTCTTTCCCCCATGACTTCATACCTGGCAAGGCCTCACTCCCCACTGGGGGGTTGGGTGTGTTCTCCCCTGGCGGCCCTGCCCACCTGCCCTCTCTCCCTGCGGAGAAGCGAGCTGGGGGCAGCGTGGGGCCCTCTGCTCCTGCCAGCCAGGCCTGGGCTAGCGAGTTCTCTCTGTGCTCAGGCCCCAAACGGAACACCCTCTCATAAGATTCCCCAGCCCTCTCATGGCTGCCCACCCACACCAGCCAAGTGTCACGGAAGGAATGTGGTGGCAGCTGGGCCCGAATCACAAGACAGAAACACCCAGGACACATAGGTCAAGCCAGGAAGTGCCTCCTGAAAGGGAGAAGCCCAAACAGGCCATGGATGGGCGGGGGCTCAGAGGAAACCAGCGCCGGTGAGTCAGCCTGCAGTTCTGTTGGATGGAGTGTGGGCTGCCAAAGAAAACAAATTCCTCCAGCAGGTTTATCTCCTTGTGGAGGAGGCCTAATCAGCAGCATGAAGTGGCAAAGGAGGGAGGCCATATGCTCCTGACTGGGCTGAGCTGCCCATGCCTAGATCAGCGGGGTCAGCCGCGTTGAGCGCCTGCTCCCAGGATGGAGGCTCACTTCTGGTGGGGCCTGTGTAGGGCAGAGGCCCCTGTACCAGGCCAGCCAGATCCATCCCATCCCAAACCCTCCAGGGGGATGGAGCTCCAACAGAAATGAGGAGGGGCAGAAAAGACACAAACGAAAGCAAACGTGGATGCAGAATTTCTGAGGCGCCACAAGAAACTTTCCATGGCCACACGCTGGGCTTTCAGTGGGAAACGTGTTAGGCTTGGCAATGCCATGGAGGGCCACAGTTCAGGGGAGGTGAATGGTGGCTTCTGGGTTTGTGCAGTGCACACTCTGCCCTGCCATCCCAGGGGCCCTGGATGGAAGGCCCCAATTCTTTATCTATATGGCTGCAATGATGATAGGAGAGGCACATTCCCAGCCTCAGAAGATGCATTTGGAGAATCCATAGCACCTAAGAAAACAGGACAGGTGGGCCCTGCTCAGTGGAGCAAGTCATCTGACCCTTAACAAGGACCACATGTAACCCCCCCCTCAGTTCTTCCTCCACTCCTGCTTCCTTCTCCAGGGCTTCTTAGAGTGGGGCTCCCAGTCCGGCAGCACCAGCACCACCTGGGAACTTGTTAGAGGTCCCATATTCTTGGGACCTCCCAAGACCTGCTGGATGGGAAACTCTGGGGTAGGGCCTAGTTGTGTGTTTAATAGCCTCCCTGCCACCACCTGCCCCCAGGAAGAAGCATCTTTTTCCCCTACACAGCCTGGGGACAGGCAGCTCTGGCCTTGGAATCACTTGGGGAACTTTTAAAAGTGCCCATACCTGGGTCTCACCCCTACAGATTCAGAGTTCACTGGTCTGGGTTTTAGCCTGGGCATCAGAATTTTTGGCTGTTTTGCAGGCTAAAAGTGCTTCTGTGTTCTGGGGTGCTGGGCTCAGGGTCACCCCCTAGAACCATGAACCACGAGATGGAGGCTTGCACTTGACACCTTGCAGGTCTGAGCCTCATGGCTGCGGAGACAGCTCAGCTCAAGAGAGGTGCTTGGTCTTCAGTGTGCACCAGAATCATGCCTGGGCTGTGAGGGGGGCGCCCAATCATGCAGATTCCTGGGCGTCTTCCCCAGAGATCCCAATTTGGTAGGTCTGGAGTGGGGCTGGGGAGTGTGCATCATGAACAATGTCCTGGGTGATTCTGACGTGTGCTCAGGGATCTTCCCTTTGAGAGTCACAGAACAGGGACATCTGAATGAGGTTCTGGTTCCATCTCTACCACTCATCAGCCACAGGCCTCCAGCAAGCCCCTTCACCTATGGTGGCTTCATGCATAATTTGGGGAAAATAGCAACCTCCCTTGTCCCCTCTGCACAGTCCTGAGACCACATAGATCTGGGCTAGACTGGCCGCTGTGGATGGTAGGACAGACAGAAGGAACTGCTGGACTGTCCTCCAGCCACCTACAGTTGGGCTGTGTGGAAGGAGTAATACTTACTGAGACTGCCCAGCAGAGGTGGCGAGAGTCGTGGCCGAAAGACCAGGCCCAGAGTGCGTGGGTGCCACTTGCAGCTCCCGGCAGCTGCAGGGAGGGGTCTGTGGGTCCCAGGCAGGCTTTGGGGTGCAAGGCAGGGGAAGGGGCAGGCCCTGAGGTCCCAGGAGCTGGATCTGAGACCTAGAGGCTGCAGGCGCCAGGGAGCTCTTCTTTTCTGATGGGCTTCACGACCATTGAGACTTCGTTTTGTTCAGCTGCCCCTGACCACAGCCGACCACAGCCACTGAACCTGATAGGAGTTTTGTTTTCTTTCAGAGCAAGTCCAGAAGCAGGCAGGCAGGGCTGGTGGAGCTACATGAGGAAGTCCTAGGGAGCCAGGCTTCTTTGAGCATCCGGCTCTGCCGTCCCAAGCATACAGTGTGTCCTCAGTGTGTCACCAGATGGCCACCCCCGGCCGGACTCGGCTTCTGCATTCAGGCAGGAAGCAGCGAGGAGACAGGGCGGTGGCTGTGTCTGGAACACCACACTTCCCCAGGCATCCCGGCACCCTGCCACGTGCGACTCACTGGTCAAACTGGATCCCCTCCAGGTCTCAGCTTGGGGGAAAGCTGAGAAATGTGGCTGCCTGGAACAAAAGCCAGGTGGTAAGGCGGGAGGTGGAGGCGGGGCAGGAGCGGAGTGGGCTCCTGGCTGGTCGCAATGGACTCAATGCTTCTGGCCACCTTCGCCACAGCAGGATCACAGTGACCCCACTCCCAGATGGCCACCAGGCAAAACAGGGCCTCCTGCTTCTCAACACTGGACCCACACAGCCTATAACATATCTCCTGGCTGGAAAGAGCTCACTGAAGTCATCACAGCCAAGCAGTGTGACCTGGGATGCGTCTCTGCGCCCAAGAACCATGGTTTCCCTGACATTACTGACTACCCATGGTGCTTCCAAGAATCAAGTGAGGATACAATTGTGAGAACAACTGAAGGGTTAAAAGGCTGGTAGAAGTACAGGGGATGAAGCCCTGACTTGCCATTGCCCACCTCTCTTCTTCCTCATCATCCTTCAATTCAGACCTAGGTAGGATTTGCCTCTCTGACCAGGTAGGATTTGCACTCACACCCTCTTCAATTCTATTGCTGCCATGGGGCGCTCATGTCTCCCTCCAGCAGTCACTGGCTCTGGAATGAGGGGCCGGGGTCTCTGTGTCCTGCACAACCCCAGGCCCTGCGATTAGGTGGTGGGGCCTCTGCCTTGCTCCAGGCCGCATGGGTGTCTGACCTTGGCCGTCTTGTGGCCTTTCTCAATTAGCGTTTCTTCACCTGTACAGAGGAGATAATAATGTTACCTCAACCCAGGCGGAGGCTAAGAGGAAAGGCAAACAAAAGACCTAGCAATGGCAAACGTAAACAGCCCTGGAAATGCTTCATAATCAAAATGTTTTCTCCCTCTTTTGAAAGCAGAAATGGAGGGAGCATGTGAAGGATGGAGAGAGGGGAGCTGGGTCACCGCTTCCCTGGGCAGGAGGAGAGAAGAGGAGGAAAGGGGGCGGCGGGTCACTGGAGGGAGGTCGGGACGGGGCTGGGAGCAGCCCCTCTGCGAGGCTGTGAGGTGCACAAGAGGGGCCAGGCGGCCAAGGGACACTGCCACTCCACTCAGCAGGTATGTGCTCCAAGGCGTTGTGTTACTACATGATTTTCAGGGTGAGATGTCCCTCTCTGGGCTCTGCATGGTGGCCACCAGCTTAATAGGGGCGCTGGTTGGGAGAGGACCATGGGCATGACTCAATTCCACTTATTTAGGGGCAAGGAGGGCAGAGAGTGTCTAGAACCTCTGAGCAGGGAATTTGGGTCGCCACAGTGATCAGAGCCCCACTGCTGGGGCCTCCTCCTGGGGTGACCTGGAGGTTGTCCCAAGACCCTGCGTTCGCCATCACAGCCAAGAGGTTCAAATGGGGTTCCTGAGACAGCATCAGCCTTCTGAAGGAGGACTCCGTCGTCCTCTCCTCCTAATGTGCAGTTTTGTTCTTGGTTTTATAATGGTGAGTCTCTGGGTGCACAGGCTCCTGCTAGTCGGGCTCTGAGCTTTCTGGCTTGTCACAGGGAAGTCATAACCTTTCCACAGACACAGGTGTCAGTGGTTCCTTTTGCACATCCTCTAGCTGAGGGGGAAGGAGTGGGAAGCTGAGGCTGAGGCTTGTGATTATGCAACCAGGAAAGGGCTGCTCTAGCAACGAAGATCAGGGTTTGGAGCTCTGCTCTTAGACGGAAGGCTCAAGGGGCGGGGGTCTGGTCATTGTCTTCCAGTGGGTGGGAGCTTTGTTCCGAGCGTGGCTTGTCCTTCCTGTGAGTAGCTGACCTCACTGGGGAAAGGGGGTGGTTGGAACAAAGCCGGAGAGACGGGGCTTAGACACAGGGAGTGGTTTCCCGACAGACAAGGTGAAGACAACAAACCACTGGCATGGGTGGAAAAGAGTGGCCCTGGGATCATTTTCATAAATTATTTTTTAAAAAACTATAAAACTGATACTCGAACATGGTGGCCAAATTCGAACACTACAGTAGGGCTTCTCAAAGTGGGGCTCCTGGAGCAGCAGCAGCGGCTGCAGCCTTGCCTGGGAACTTGCTGGAAATGCATATTCTGCCTCCTCCCCACCTCACCACTCACCGCAGGACCTGCTGAATCAGACACCCTGGGGATGGGCCCAGCAGACTGTGTTTGAACAAGACCTCCAGGGAACCCTGAGGCACCAGTCTGAGAACCCTACAATACAGAATGGAGACCACAGAAGGCAAATTTCTCACTCACAGGGCCACTCCCCATGGGTACCTTCTTTATTCACTTTCTCACACAGGTGGGCTCACTTCCAGCACCGCACTGCTCAGCGCTCCACGCTTTCACCTAATAAATAGATCTTAGATCAACCCACCTTTTGCCAACTCCAAAACTTAGGTGTCAGCCTCATTCTGGTTTTTTTGTTTTATGTTTTTTGAGACAGAGTCGCACTCTGTTGCCCAGGCTGGAGAGCAATGGTGCGATCTTGGCTCACTGCAACCTCCACCTCCTGGGTTCAAGTGATTTTCCTGCCTCTGCCTCCCGGGTAGCTGGGACTACAGTTATGCACCACCACGCCCAGCTAATTTTTTTTTTTCTTTTTGTATTTGTAGTAGAGACAGGGTTTCACTATGTTGGCCAGGCTGGTCTCAAATTCCTGACTTCAGATGATCCACTCACCTTGGCCTCCCAAAGTGCTGAGATTACAGGCATGAGCCACCACACCTGGCCAACCTCATTCTTTTTTATACCTGTCCTTCCAGGGGAAGAGGGACATAATTCATTCAGCCATTGCCCCATCCATGGCATTTAGGCTGTTTCTAGATTTTTACTCTCTCAAAGGCTGGTGCTGTGAGCATTCTTGTGAGAATCTGTTTCTGGGGCAGATACCTCCTAGTAAACAACGCATTGCCGGGTGGAATGGTGTTTGCAATGCCAATTTTGCCAGAACCTAGGTAGCCCTAAAACAGGTTCCATCAATTTATATTTTCTTCCAAAATATAGAAAAAATTCCCTTTTGCCATTCTTTCATCAGTACTAGAATTGTGAGTTTCTTCCATTTTGCCATTCTGACGGGTGAAAATGGAGAGTCAGCATTTTGATTTGCATTTCTTTAACTAAGAGTGTCCTTGGGTGACTTTGCACATGGAAATGGTTCATAGCCACTTCTATTTCTTCTGTGAACTGTCTGCTCACAGCTTTTCTCCCTGCCTCCCACCCCATTTTTCCTTTGGGTCATTGTACTTTTTCTTATTGATTTGGAAGAGCTCGTTATATATTAAAGAAAATGGAAATTGTTGTATATTACAATCGGTTTTCCCCGGCACTTCTTTTGTCTTTTGTCTGAGTTGTGATGGTGGTCATTATTACTGTCATTATAGGACATAAAGGTGTTTCTGTGAATGATGTTAAATGTATCTGGTTTGAATGCTTCTGGATACATGTTATGCTTTAAAAAAGTTTTTCCATCTTGATATATATATATTTTTAATTCACGTTTTCTTCAAGTTCTTCAAATCCAAGTCTGAGCTCCAGGACTACACAATTTGGGTTCAAATCCTGCCTCTCCTGATTGTTGGGTGACTCCATGCCTCACTTTTCTACTCTGTAAAGTGGGGATAAGGAAACCTGCTTCATAGTATCAGGTTGGATGTGTGCTTCTCTAGGGGATGCCTCCTCGAATGCTCAACTGAAGAAGGTTAATCACACCTGTAATCCCAGCACTTTGGGAGGCCAAGGCGGGTGGATAACCCGAAGTCAGGGTTCGAAACCAGCCTGGCTAACATAGTGAAACCCTATCTCACTAAAAATACAAAAAAAAGAATTAGCTGGGCGTGGTAGTGCACAACTGTAGTCCCAGCTACTTGGGAGGTGGAGGCAGAAGAATCACTTGAACCTGGGAGGCGGAAGTTGCAGTGAGCTGAGATCACACCATTGCCCTCCAGCCTGGGTGACAGGGTGTGACTCTGTCTCAAAAAACAAAAAACAGGTTAACTTGAAACATTCCCTGATGCCCCACTGGAACCAGCACCTGGATCCGATGGCCTTTCACAGTTATTTCCAGGATCTCCGAGAACAAGAGATTTTCCCTGCACCTGGACACATGCTTGCCTCCTCACCGCTGCTTCTCCACCTAGACGGGAGAACTCCCCAGGAAAGGGGTTCAGGTTCTGCCTTGAAGGTTGGCAAGCCCAGGAAGAATTGTGGAGTCCCTGGGATGCTGTTATGGGTTGAACAGGGTCCTCTTTCAAAATTCTTGTTGAAGTCATAACTCCCTATACTAACGATGTCACCATATTTGAAGATAGGCAATTAAATTAAAATGAGGTCATTGGGGGTTAAGAATCCAGCCTGACTGGTGTGCTTAGAAGAAGAGGACATTTGGACACAAAGGAAAGATAACGTGAGGACACAGGGAGAAGGTGGCGGTCTACAGAGCAAAGAGAGGGACCTCAGAAGAAACCAAGCCTGCCAACACCTGCATCTCAAACTTCCAGTTGCCAGAATCGTAAGACAACACGCTTCTGTTGTTTAAGCAACCGGGTCTGTGGTGTGTTGTGGCGTGTTGTTAGGGCAGCTGGAGGAGACTAGCAGAGACGCCATCCATTAGGCCTCCCTGCCTCTGCTTTTCTAGACCCCAAGCTGGGTGGCGGGTGTGGATTATCTGGGTGTCTTTTACCCCTTTTCTGATGCTGCAGACCATGACCCAGATGCGGACAACTGTTCTCTCCGTTCTCTCTCCCCTCCCACAGTCACCCCTCTCCCCCCACCGAATAATATGAAATACAATATGTGAGGCTTTGGGTCTGGACAAAGATCAAAACCAAAGGACAGGTGCTGAGGCAGAGCGTGAGGAGGCTTCCTTCGCTGGGCGAGGATAGAGACATCCACGTGGACCTCCCGAAAGCCTTGGCGGACCCCCCAGAGGCCTGCACGCAGCTGCAGCAAAAACAGGTGTGGGGGCCGCAGGAAGCTGGCAGCCTCCAGAGGCCCCGCGCTGGGGAGTGCAGCACAGCGGGTGGATGGAGTTTAACGTGGGGGAAGAGTGATGGGGAAAGCGCGTGGCACCTGGCTGTAAGATTACGGGTTCTCCCTGCAGGCTGGCCTGGAGATTGTGGGCGGGGCCTCCTCGGGGCAGTGGGCGTGTCCAGGCATTGAGCTAAACCCAGAGTGCCTCCCCTTCCTCTGTCTCTGCAAGCATGCCAGCTTGACCCCAAAGCAAGGGGATGTACGGGGGTGGGGCAGGAAAATCCATCTCTGGGGGAGATGGATTGCAATTTAGAGGCTTCTTCTGAGCTTCAGGGACGAGGAGCCGCAGGTCAGAGTGGAGAATAAACCTGCTGGGAGACTTGATGCCTCCCTTCACTGTCCCGCGGACCCAGAGGAAGGTTCTTCATTTAGGGCCAGGCAGGGCAAGGGCCTCAGAGCCTTCCACAAAAAAATGAGGACCCTGCCTCTCTAAGACGCCCGGACCCCTGCATAGTAGGGAATCCCCGGCCCCAACTCCAGGGCTGAGCTGGGTTGGGGGCAGCGTGGTTGGGGTTGCACCTCTCCTCCTGCGATCTGGTCCTGAGGCCCAAACAGGCCCGAGTGCTGTCCCCCACCTGGCTCTGCCCGCCGGCGAGGCTGCGTCTGCTAATGAGCCGCCAGCTGCAGGAGTGGCTCTCAGCAGCTGCTCTGGCCCTGCCAGGTGTGTACGCCCCAGGCGCGCAGGCAGCGGGGCAGGCTGAGCGCCACTTGTAAAAGGTAATAACCCATTGCCACAGGATAATCGCCCCTCCTGACAGGCAGACTTGATCTCATTAGCGATCCTGCAGAAGGTCTGGAGAGGACTCCTACCCCCCACCCGGGGTAAGGGCGGCACTCAAAACAGAGAAGGTGCACCATCTGCTCCAGGTGCAAATGGGACCAAGCTCCAAGTTTCCTGGGAATATAGAGGCAAAGGAGAGGCAGGACATGTTTAACAAAGGAGGAGACACTCTCCCAGTGCTCCCTGTGTGTGTGTCCCTGACTGGTGCCTTGGCTATGCAAACCCCACCTGTGTGTGTCCCTGACTGGTGCCTTGGCTGTGCAAACACTGCTCCGGGCGTCTGTGGAGCCCAAATGAGGACCTTGCTCAGGTGGGGTCCACAGCTGGAATGCCCTTCCTCTGTGGACCAGATGAGCCCTCCTCTGCTGGGAAGAGCTCTCGTCCAGGCTATCACTTCACCCTTGCTCTTTCCTCTGAGCTCCTGTAGTGCTGTTGCCTGCACCACTGGGGTTGAAGGAAAGAACTGCCAACACCTCACTGCACTGGGGATATCTCTAAACTTCAGGTTCCATGATTTGTTCTGGGTCGTATGTGGCCAGTGTCTGCTGGTTTGCTGGATTCTGCTCTCCTAATCTCTTTCTGCTATGCTAGGGATATTAACATTTTTCTGGAGCATGGACACTTTTTGAGAACCTGATGGAAGCTATGGACCTCTTACCAGAAAAATGTACATAAAAAACAAAATGTCTACAATGTCAGGGGGTCTGTGCATTTGCTAAAGTCCATTCAGGGACCCTTCAAGCCAGTGGTTTCTAAACTTCAATGTGCATCAGAATCATCAGGGGCTTGTCAAAAATACAGATGTTCAAGCTTTACCAGCTGGTCTGGGGTGACAGGGAATCTGCATTTTAGCCAGTGCCTGAAGTTGTTTAGATGCTTGTTCTAGAACTGCACTTCAGGAAATACTGCTCCATAACCAGGCGCGGCGGCTCACACCTGCAATCCCGACACTTTGGGAGGCCAAGGTAGGGGGATCGCCTGAGGTCAGGAGCTCAAGACCAGTCTGGCCAACATGGCAAAAACCCATATCTGCTAAAAAATACAAAAAAAAATAATAATAATAGACAAGTGTGATGGTGCGTTCCTGTAATCCCAGCTACTTGAGAAGCTGAGGCAGGAGAATCACTTGAACCCAAGAGGCAGAGGTTGCAGTGAGCCAAGATGGCACCACTGCACTCCAGCCTGCTTGATGGAACAAGACGCTGTCTCAAAACAAACAAACAAAAAACGAAAACAAAACAACAAGGGCAACAGCAAAAAACACTGCTCCGGGCGTCTGTGGAGCCCAAATGAGGACCTTGCTCAAAATCATCTCCAGATGTACAGGTCTTGATGTTCCAAAGGAAATTGCAAACTTCCTTACAGAAGGGACCGAATCTTAAATCTCTGTACTCAGCCCCAGTGCCCCAAGACCGCATCCATAAGCACTCACTGCTTGCCCAAACTCCTTAAGGTTCCCCAAAGAGGATTCTGGGAAAGATCACAAACCAATTGATGTGGGCAGACTCTTTCTTCTTGTAACCCCAATGGGGCCAAACAATGTTGCCTTGTTGAGATTCCATCCCCTTCTCTCAATTTTTCCACCATTGGCAGCACTTAGAAGGGTCTTTGCAAAGGCGAAAAGAATCCCCAGGATTCATGGCTTTCCTGCCCAGCTGCACTAGCTGTGTGTCAGCTACCAGTCAGGGGGAAGGTGTGTGCTGGCATTATTATGCCTCTGTGTTCACTAGTTCGAATCTGGAATTCTAATCTCATTGACTAAGTAACTTTTACTCTAATTAGAACAGTAGGGTTTGTTCTTAATCTGCAACCATTTAATCTTCCATCTCATTAACTGTATAAAGGTCTTTATGAATATGTAGATTGGGAAGGAAATAAAAGATTATTTGACCTTGAAGAAACACATATAAAATAGGTATACACTCTCAACCTCTTGTTCCCTTTTATTATGCAGATGCAAAAATTGGTAAGACTCCAAATCAGGCTATTGTGGGTTATCGACAATCTTGCAGCCAATTAGGATGCAGCATTCTGATGAGCCATACAAGTTTAATAATTAGTGTAGTATTTACATGTGAGCTGCTTGCTGAGAATTTGCATGTAAATAAAAATGTGCCTATCAAAACCAGTCAGCAGCAGCCCACTGATGAAAAATGTCAAAAAGGTCCAAAGTAAAAAAGGAAATTGCTGTGAAGTAAGGGGCCAAATGTCTGCAGCCTCAAGTTGAGTCCTCATTTTAAGGGTAAATGGCCTTCTGAGTATACTTTGTGCCTTCCCTTTTAGAGATATGGGTGATTTGTCCTCTGAAAAGCTTGGAACATAATGTCAGACAAGCTGATTAGCTGGTTAAAATCCTGACCCTACCACCCACCAGTTGGGAACCTCTCTGAGTCTCAATTTCCTCATCTGTAAAATGGGGAAAACTGCCAGGCATGGTAGCTCACGCCTGTAATCCCAGCACTTTGGGAGGACGAGGCAGGTGGATCACCTGAGGTCAGCAGTTCGAGACCAGCCTGGCCAACATGGTGAAACCGTGTCTCTACTAAAACTACAAAAATTAGCTGGGCATGGTGGCAGGGGCCTGTCATCCCAGCTCACTCCAGGGGCCAGTGTTTAGCCAGTACTCCCAGTGACAGCTGCGCTGGTTATGAGGACCCTGCCATCCTTCCAGACTATGGCCCAGTACCCACTGCTATGCCCCCATGGTTCGCTGACCTAGCCTTTCTCCAGAGCCCCCAGGGGACCCAGCATCTCAAAGATTAATAGCCTCACCCCACCCTGAAGTGGGCTCCAAGGTCCAGCACCAGCCCATCCATTGTCATGTTTTCTGATTGGGTGACTGCTCTCCAATACCAGTACCTGTGGTGATATCACGTCTCTGGTTACCGATGTCTGCACCAAGCTCAAAATTCATCTTTGCCATAGCATTTGCAATGGCAATCCTGTCTTTAAGGACACTCAGACTCACCGTCCTTCAAGGGGAAACCCCATATGCTCTTTTCCAGCATGGTCCAGTGAGTATTTCAGTGAATGCTGTGAAGGGGAGAGTTAGCCACTGAAGCACCCACTCTCTGCTCAATGATTTTGTACCAGGTGCCTGGGGTGTTGGGGCTGGCAGGGAGAGGGCATGACTTGGGAGGAGAGGGTTTTCCTGGCTAACGTGGGGCGTGATGTCTGGCTCCTGGCCTTTGACATAGTTGACTAATCCTTTCCACTGCCAGAAGCCTGCAAGGAATGGCATGTGTGGAGAAGATGGGGTGGGGGTGGAGTGTTCTGAAGCAGAAGAAGGCAGACACATGACTCTTACAGCTTTTAATCTTTACATGTGGAGCAAATGAGAGCTGAGAAATTTTAAGAGTTAATCAGCAGTTTTCAGATGACATAGTTCACATTCTTTTTTGTATTCAAACGCCAGTGAGAGAACTCTGGCAAAAAGATCAAGTCCATAGATGCTTGAGTGGTGGAAAAAATAGTGACACAGTTTTTCCATTGCAAATCAAAAAGATATGATCTTATGTTAGTACAGGGAAGTGTTTATGAGCAGTGACATTAAAGGGAGCAAAACAGAAGTCGGTGTGTATATACTAATTAAAAGTGTGTACAAACAGCTCTAAGCACATCAACAAAGCTCAGATGGAATCACAAACTATGCCCCTGGTATAGCATTGGGCTCTCTTTTGAATGCAAAGTTGAGTTTTAAATTGTTCTGGTAAACATTAATCAGCGATCTAGACCAACTGTTCCAGGAGGAGGGTGGCATTCCCAGGGGCTATCCAAGTGTTTCATGGACGTCTGGTGCCAGGTCCTTTCTCTGAGCCCCAGCACAGGTGCTGAGACCACATCCTCCACTGCCTGTGGTAACCCACCTAAAGGCAACTGCAGATGGGGTGGGTTTACAATGCTCTCCAGCCTAGGAGAGCGAGGGGGAAGCAGGATGCTGAACCATGCACATTGCACAGCTACTGTCTGTGCCCAAAACACACCCAACCAAAAGGGACGAATATGTCCCAGGGTGCACAATTTGCGTCTGTTGTCAAGTTGGTCTTCGGGGAGTAGAGAAAAAGCTTGGGGATGGGAAAGAGTGAGGCTTCACTCAATGCCATTTTGTGCCATTTGAGTAAAATAAATAAATAAATAAATAACATACAAGCATCTCCTATTGCAAAAAGGAATTTACTAATTATTTAAAATATTTAAATGGGCCTCATCAATGCACACAGCTGGGCTCCAAACAAGATGCCCTTAGAACAGTTAAACCTCATCTACACCCTTGAGTTCCCAGAACGACTCTGTTCCCCACCCTCTGCCCCAGTAGTGGCAGCCTCCTCAGCTCCCTGCGCTTGGAGACAGTGTCTCGAAGGATCCGTCCTTGAGCTCTTCCTTTCCCAAAGTCCTCACACCCTCATTGCTTTCAGGAGAAGGAAAGTGATTGTGGGAATGAAAAGAAGCTAAAAACAGGCACTGTGCTTAACAGCAACAACAACAAAATCCAAGATAACTTTTTGCAAATCAAAAAAGAAGCTGGAGATAAACATAGTCTGTACTTAATAATAGTATAGACACGAGACGGAACATCCCCTTCCCTCAACTGAGGAGGGGCATCTGAGCTGGGGCAGGCAGCAAGGTGAGCCAGACTTCAAGGAGGCTGGGAGGCTTTGGGTGGGAGACCAAAGTGGAGCATGGAGTCAGGGGGTAGGGTTGACAGATAAAGTGGAAGACACCCAGTTAAAACTGAATATCAGATAAACAATGATTATTTGTAAAGTATGTCCCACCTATTGCATGGTGTTGCTGTAGAGGACAAGCCTCCACATAGGTTCTGGGTGGGGATGGACTGGGGTGAGCCCCCCCACCCCGCTACGGTGACATTGCAGACATTTGTTCTGTTGGAGTTGCTGTCGTCCCACCTGGCATTAAGCCAAGCATCCTTAGAAACCAGTGTTCTCATGTTATACATGAAATACCTGAGACTCAGAGGGTTTAAACAAATTGCCTAGTCGCTTTGTAGTCATCTACCCAGTAGGTGGTAGATGGGATTCTCCCTGAGACCAAGGCCTCCTGCTTATATCAGAAGGTGTGGTGGGTGGCAGGGGTTGCTGAAGTCTGTGAGTTGCAGCCGTGGCTGCCTGTGTCTGACTCACACTCAAGTACTCAGGCTGGTCACCACCCAGATGAAGGAGTTCGGGCTTCACTGGGCACGTTCCCTGCCCTGCCCTGTGGGTCTCACAATGTCAGGTTCATTTTCAGTCTTTCAAAGCTTTGGAAGAGCTTTGTAATGCCATTAAGACATTCGAACCCCTTGCTGGAACTCAGGTTGGCGTCAGTCTCCATGACCTATCAGTGTGACCATCACTAGTGGCATCTAAACCACAAACTCACCCACTCGGGAATTTGAAGCCCCAAGGTAAAATGCCACCTGCCTGGAACAGATGCCTCCCCACCATGTTCGTTGTGGGCCTGCTTCCAAATTGGATCACAAGAAAGCAGAGAAATGGAGGAACAACCAAGTCTAGGAGTCGGCACCACGTTGACCCCCATTTTACTGGACAGGGAGAGGAGTGGGGAGGTTAAGTCCCTTGCCTAAGGTCACCCAGGTCTTGAGCAGAGGAGCCAAGAGTCGCACCCCGGGAGTCTGACCGCAGATCCAGGGTGCTGAGTAACTCTTGGCTAGTCCATCTTTCCAGGTGATCTCTGTGGTCCCAGGATGATATGGCAGCCCCCCACAGTCCACTTAGTCCCCCGGCTGCTAAAAGGCAGTGCAGGATGAGATTCTCCAGCCGAAGTTCTATGGAGAAGCTCTTCCCTCCCCTCTCCATGCTCAGCCACCCAAAGTGGCAGCATCTGAAGAGAGAGCTGCACACCCTTCTATCCTCTCAGGTCTGGAAGGAGCCTTTTGAATCAAGGGTATGTAGTGGTTTGGCAGGAAAGACGGGGAAATTCAGAACAAGAGCAAGATCAAGATACAACGATGCATCCACAGACACTGTGAGGGATGGGAAACCCAGTGCAAGTGGGCTTACTCAAAAAAAAAAAGGAAAATTTATTTCCCTAATACATTTCTGCGAGGTGGGCTCTATATGAAGGTCTATTTTGTGTATGAGAAAATGGAGGCAAATGCGTTTAAAAAGCTTGCCCACGCTGACACAGTGGGTGGCGGAGCTGGGATGGAACCCAGGGAGCTGAGCCAGCAGCCGTGACACCACCCGGGAGTTTGTCAGAAATGCAGAGCCCCAGGCCCCTCCTCAGACTCTGATCAGAGGCTGCTCCTAACAAGGCCCCAGGTGATTTGTGTGCTTGGTCCAGTTGGAGAAGATGGGCCCGGAGAACCGTCACATGCTCCTTCTGGGTTTGTAGGACCATGCAGCCGAGATGTCCAGGGATCTTTGTCATTTTGTTGACTGCTGTATCTCCAGCACCTAGAACAATGCCTTGCATATAGTAGGTGCTCAATAAATGTTTACTGAGTGCATTAATTGAATTTGAGTATGGCTTTGTTGAGACTGAGCTCAGAACGACCTCAAAGACCTTGGCATGGGTTTCTGCCTGGGCTGGTCACCTTCTCCCCAGCCATCTTGAGGGAAGGCCAGAGGGGGATAGGTGGCCGGAGGGAGTAGTCATTGTTTGGGATTATCTGCTTCCCTCATTAGTGGAGCTAATCACCCAATGTTGGATCAAATCACAAAAATCTTTGAAATCCCTGGGAGCAGCGCCTCTTCCAGCGACAATCCTCATTTCTTCAGTTTGTTCATCAAACCTTCCCCACCTCGGGTACCAGGGCTGCTGTTCTGCCACTCACATACCTCAGGCGCGTTTCACATACCCGGGAGTTATTTCAGCCACATCTCTCCAAGGTCTGCGAAGGGTTTTATTTTTGTTCCGTGAAAAGCCTTCAAAGCCCTCACTCTGAGCTTTGAGTTTGGTGTGGGCAATTTGAAACATTTAATGGGAATTGTTATGTTTTTTTCAAGAAGGAATTATTCTCAGCAAAGTCTGGGACTGGCCGGAAGGAGACAGCCAGACATCTCCAGGTGGAATGAGCTTCCTGCTGTTCTCGGGGAAATCAAAGCGAAACGCACAGCCCCTGCTTCCCACCCCCGTGCCGGGCCTGACCCCAGCCTTTCATGTGCAGCAGCCACAGGGAGGAGAGAAAGTACAAAACCAGAACAAACCCCCCGAAGTCAAGGCTTGAAATGAAACCATTTCGTGATGACAATACTCTGTTCTTCTTTAAACTCTACCCAAGAACAAATGGAAGTCTTTTTTTCCGTGGAAACACTGGATTCGGGCTTTCATCCTCAGAGGCCTTTATTTTGGGTGCCTCCCCGCTTCCCTCCTTTCGTTCGTTATTTTATTTGCACCTTCTCGGAAGCCAGGTGGGGGTATTGGGAAACAGGAGCCTCGCCCCGTTCTGGCCGGAGGACCCACCACCTGGGCCCAGTGACGCTGGGTCTTGGGCTGCCCTGGCCGGGGGATCATGAGGGGTCTGCTTTCATCCTGGTGTCAGGGAATAGGGGAGTCCAGGGAAAGGATGGTGCTGCAGCCCTCCCCCCACCCCCAAAGCAGGGCGCTGCCTGCCATCTTCCTTTCAACCTGTGTGAACAGAGAGGGTCATAACACAGCTGGGGCAGCTGGCTGGAAATCTGGGTCTTAAAATAAAATATTGTCATCCAGCCCACTTGGCCAGTGTGACTGCGGTCCCCATGTGGACCGGCAGGAGGGCAGCATGAAAAGCTGTGTGAGCCACTCAGCCTTTCCAGCTGTCCTGAGGCCCAGGGTGTTTCAGGAAAAAGTGTCCGGGTTTCAGGGTTGGATGCTACTAATTATTCCGGCAGAAAAGCAATCGCACGTGGCTAAAATCAAAGGTTGATGTTTCTCCGGGCATGAGACTTTAAAACTGGGGAAGGGCAGACAGGCTGGTGTGGCCCTTGCCTTGTTTCCTTCAGCCTGGTGCTAAGCCCACTCCCGGTCCAGGCTTCGGGAACTTTCTGCATGGAAACAGAAAGCTGGAGGGAATAGGGAAGCCCTGCTAAGGGGCCCAGGGGAGCACGGCGTAGCCCAGGAACAATGGATCAGAAGGGGGTCCACAGGGGTGGGAGTGCCCAGGGGAACCTGCAGGCAGCCCAGCCACTCCCCCGAGTCACCAGTGGCTCTCGGTCAGGTCTCTCGGGTGCCGACATCCTCCTGCTTCATGTTATGGGCCTCTGCTCAGCGCTGACCTCCTCTCCCTCCCTGGGTCCTGGGTCCCTGAGGGCAGAGACCCCCAGTGTGCTGGGCCCCAATCCTTCCAGGCTGGAGCAGGGAGCCTCCCCAGATAGTGTTGGAGCTGCCTTCCTCATCTGCTCTGCACCCCAGAGAGACTCCTCTCCCTCAGCCTCGGTTCTCACCCTGGCTGCCTGTTGCCCAGGCCATACTCCAGCCTGATCCCTGGTGTGGGGCTGAATGCTCCAGGTAGGGAACATGGGAAAAGCCAAGAGCTGCTGCTCTCCCAAACCAGGCAGTCAGTCATCCCGGGCAGACACAGACAGGAGGGATACAGGGAGAGGTCAGGCATGGAGAGCTGGGTCACAGACAGCAAGGAGGGCCAGAGTGCCCCTGCCAAGAGCCAGTGCAGGCCACAAGGGCCCAGGGACGCCCCATCGTGGCTCTGCTCTGTCTCTCACTTAGCGCCACCCCTGCCTGCCTGTAGACCTCACTCTCTGGTGTTGGACAAGCTTTTCCAGGAGCAGGGGACACACCACTTGACTTCCAGCGCCAACCTTCTCAGCCTAGTGCCGGCGAGGAAGGGCTCTCTACATATGCGCCCATGCTGCATGAGGCTGGGGGCAGCTGGGCCTGGCAGACCCCCAGAATTACATGGGGAGACAGAAGGCAGTCCCCAGAGGCAAGGGTGCTGGACAGAGGGGAGGAGGGATGCTCAGCTGATCCCAGTGCCATGTCCCCACTTGGCATATGACTTTGCAATGCCTACAGAGGTGGCCCTGGGACGTGGCCCTGGCCCTCGGGTCACTAGGCACGGCGCCCCACCCCACTCCCCAGCATCCAGTGCAACAATGTCCTCCTGTTGCTAAGAAATGCTGATGGATCCCTGGATGGCAGGGGTTGCAGAGGTCAGTCTGGGGGTCACCAAGAGACATTTCTTCCATTACCGTCTTCTGGTTTTACGTGTGAGGAAAGGCAGAAGCAGAAAAGTTCCGTCACCTCGAGGTCACACTCAGATTAGTATCAGGGGCTCATCCCACCCAGGTCCACACCCCACAGAGGGGCTGTCACACTCTCCCACGGGCACAGGAGAGCACGTGTGTGGCTGGCACAAGAGAACCTCTCTGCAGGCAGAACTGGGTCCTCTGTGGGGGATCAAGGGGCACCTGCCCTGGTGGGGAAGGAGAGTGAAAGAAGCCAGCGTGCCTGGTGGCTGAGGGTTCAGGGGAGGCACCTGGGATGCAGTGGGTCTTGTCATGGAACATGAGGGGCGGATCAGATCTCATGGGCTTGAGATGGTGTCGGGGTCCCAGGGGCAGGGGGCAGGAGGGAGTGGCAGCTCTTAGGTGGTTTCAGCCCTTTCTGGCCCCAACTGGTTTCCCTTTCCTTTGAAGCCCTCCCATGGGTGAAATCAAATATGTTTTTGTGCCCAGTCTTGCTGGACTCTGGGGCCAAGGAGGGCTGCATCAGGGCTGCTGGGGGCTCCATCCCCTGCACGATGCCTGCTCCTGCAACGACTGATTGGCAGTGGACAGAGCAGAGCTGAGGACAGGGCAGAAGAGGCTGGCAGGGGTGGGGTGATGTCACCCGGGGTTCCAGATGGCCCAATGCTCCCCACAAACCTGGGTGCCAAGCCCAGCTCCCTCTCAAACCTCGGCAGTCTTCTAGGGAGTGAAGTATCCTGATTCTCAGCTTCCGCATCATTTTTCTAGGACAATAAAAATGCCCAGGCTCTGGGAATCTGCCCAAGGATACAGAGTCCTCCCTAAATGTGCCGTTTCCTTCTCTGGAGCCAGGAAGTAGGAGAACGGAACTTGTCTCTTCTTACCCAAGTATCTCTGGGCACGCCACTTCCCTCCTCATCTATAAAATGAGACAGCAGAGCAGATGAATAAAGTTCCTTTCTTGCTCTCTTTTTTAAAATAGCAAGACTCTTTCCTGAAATGAAATCTCGTTCATAAATTTCAATATAAAACAGAAGCAGCGCTGCCTGGCCGAAGTCAGTGTGTGTGGGATGCAGGGGTCAGGCAAGGGGCAGGAAGCTCACCAGGTTGGCCTCTTTGCCCCGCAGGCTGCCTCCACACCCTGCCATGAAGCCCCAGGGTGCCAGGGAGCCTCAGTGTGAAATTCACTCTGACAGCTTAGAACTCTCTGGATCCAATTCAGATGCACCAAACAGGGAAACAGCTTCCAGGAAACCTCACCCTCCAGTGGCCAAGAAGCCTGGGGCAGCGTCCCTTGGGTGTCACCAGCGAGGGTGGGGACAAGTGAGGGAGGCTCCCCCTGGACACCTAGGAAGGCTGGGTTCAGGCTCAAGGTGGCTGGACTCACATCTTCCTCGCATCCCGTCACCCCGCTCCTCCCCTGCCAGCCCCTGTGGGCCCCCACCGGACAGGAGCTCACGCATAGGTAGTTGCCTCCACGTCTTAATGCCCTCCCCCTGCGCGTCCCCAGGGCTGGCACACCCTGCAATTACAGCTGCTGTTCCCCTGTCTTCCCATTGTGCCTGCCTCGCCTCCCCACTCTCCCCGGCTAATTGCCGGGTTTGCCCTTCACGGTTTCTGCGGTAATGCTAAGGCCTGCGCCCCTCAGCTGCCAGCGTTGCCTGTTTTAGTAGCTGCAGGGAGGAAGAATCAAGATGACTTCAGCAAAGCCCTCCACTTAGCTTGGGAGAAGGGGGCGTTTGTGGGCAGGGCATCGTATGGGAAACTGCGGTGTGCACTTGTTTGACGTGGATCCCTGGTTCAAATGCATCCCCTGGTCCCTGCAGGTCCGGGGTGGGGCTGGAGTTTTCGCATGTCTCATCAGCTCCCAGGTGAGGCGTGAGGGTGCAGGGGTGAGCTCAGAGGAAGTTGGGAGCCCCAGGCTGGTGGGGGTGGCTTGCCCAGGTCTTGCTGGGCAGCTCGGAGCAGGTCCTGCCACCCATCTAGGGGTCCAGTCTCAAGGTGTCCCAGGTTGTGGTAAAGACCAGAAAGGGAGGTGCACCGGATTCTAGCCCAGGGCAGACCATGTCAGGGGGGCTTCTAGGAGCAACGGAGATGCCAGCGTCTGCCCTTCCAGCCCTGCTGAGAAAGCGTCACCATTTTCTGAAGAAAGCATCCTTTTTATTCATTCCAGAAATATTTATCGAGTGCCTCTGGCATGCCAGGCACAGTTTAAGTTCTGAGGATACAGAGTAAACAAGACAGGCAACACCCCTCCCTCCTCGAGCTTCTATTCTACTGGGAGTCAGGGTAGGAAGACGTGATAACAAGGTAAATAAGTCTAATCCGGAGTGTGTTACTGACAACGCAAGCTAGGAGAAAAAAGGAAGCAGGAGCTGAGAGGAGTCTGGGTGGTGATGGAGATGGGAAATTTACTTAAATAGGTGGCCGTGAGGATATCCAGCCTGTCTCAGGTGGACTTTTAGAAGATGGATTGTTTATAAGGGCCCAAAAGTATAGGTTCTTTTAAAAAAAAAAAAAAAGTAATTTTTGAATGTGTGACAAGAACACAAATTCCATGACAGCTTCTGTTTTTCTGGGCAGCTGGGCTCTGGGTCACGGCTGCTGAGTGCAGGCAACACTCGAGCAGTCCCAGGGCTGACCGACTGCCCATCTGGACACTGGCAATTGCAGGGAAAGAGGCGAGAGCTCTGCCAGGTGCTTTGAAGCTGTTGCATCATGTCTTCCTCCCCACAGCATTCTGCAGGGCCTGTCCTCTTGGTGATAGGGCACCTTCCCAGTCCGCGGCTCTGCTCTAGGGGAAGAAAGAGGACACTGTCACAGGTTCCTGTCCCCTCCAGCCAACAGGAGCAGCCACACGTGGTCATCTGCCCCTGAAGCTCTGTGGCGTCCCTGCCATGGGAGAAGTTACCAAGAAACCCCCAGAGCCCAGAAGGAGGCAGGCTGGAGCCCCAGCAGGTTCTGCTCAGTGGGGAGAGGCAGATTGAGTCCAAAATTTCCATTTTAACTGGAATCCTAGGGGTTAAACCTGGCTGTGACTTGGCAATGGCCCCTCGTCCATGCTGCTCCACAGGGGGCGTCCCTCCTCCCCAGGCCCTGCCCTGCTGTGGCTCCTGGGGCCTCTGCTCCCAGCAGGTCTCACCCGGGACAGATGTGGGGGTGGAGCAAGAGGAACCAAGCCAGGAAGCTGCAGAAATAGCTCTGGGGGTGGGAGGGTGTGGTGCTGCTGAAGGCCGAACACCCACACAGGGTGTTGTCTCTCTGCCCTCCCAGGCCGAAGGGATTTCTCAAACACAGGCCTCCTTCCCAGGCGGTAGGCCTATGTCCAGTGAGGGCCCTGCCCATCCCAGCCTCCATTTCCTCTCACTGTTCTCAAAAGCTGGGCCCAGCGGAGGTGGGGACACCAATGTCCTGCTGCCTATGGTCCCTTGAGAACTGGCCAGGCTGCCCCCGCGCCCGGCACTTGTT
Source organism: Theropithecus gelada (assembly GCF_003255815.1). Taxonomy (NCBI): domain Eukaryota; kingdom Metazoa; phylum Chordata; class Mammalia; order Primates; family Cercopithecidae; genus Theropithecus; species Theropithecus gelada. The sequence continues at coordinate 18,085,855 of NC_037675.1, read as the reverse complement.
CATCTGGACCCTCCAGCCAGCATCTGGGCTCCATCTGACCCCACCCTACAGGGCTCAAGCCAGCTCCAGGCATGAGTGTGGCCAAGGCCAGGTCTGTCTTCAGGGTCCCTTCCTCATCTCCACAGGTTTTTCCTGTCCCGGCTCACCCACAGGGGGCCATTTCTGCCCCACACAGGACTCCCTGTGAACTAAGGCTGCACATGCTTCTGGGTGCCCCTCTCTGGGCAGCTGCGGGGCAGGAGGAGCACCTAGCAGGTGGGTCCCAGACCCAGCAGCAAGAGCTGCCTGCCAGATAGGACCAGAGGGGATGGCAGTCAGCTGGGGTGAGGGGTCCACAGACAGAGGGCATGGGGAGATAGGAGGCCTGGGTCCCTATGGAGAAAGGGGGCCCCAGAAACCAGTGGGAATTATGGGATCTCCTAAAAGAACATGCTGGAAGAAGGCACAGCTGCCCACTGCCGCCCCGACAGGAGTCACTGTTCACACAGAGGTCTCCCCTTCCCCAGCCACTCCAGCCAGTGACTGGATACGGTACAGGCACTAGTCCCTAGAACCAAGCCATTCCTGCCTGACCCACTGCCCTGTATGTAGGCCTCTCTCTGGGGCTTCTAATCAGCCTAGCAGCATAGCTTTCTCGGGGCTCCCCTGGGTATACACATCCTCCTGCCCAATCCCCCTTCCCTCTCTCCCTGTCCCAGGGTCAGACCTTCATCCAGACTCAAGTCTCTCTCCCCATCTGCCACAGGTGCTTCCCCCGATGAATCTCTTGCCCCTCTCCTCCTGGCTTGGTGTCTGCTTGCTGGAGGACCTGGATGGACATGACAGGGTCCAGACAGGACTTGGGAGGAGCCGTGAGCTTGCCATCAGGGCCAGCCTTGAAGGACAGGGTGTGGGCGTGTCCCCCCATCAGGATCCCCTGCTGTGGATCTCCTTCCTGCTATGGGGGCTGATGGAAGATGCAGGCCGGACACCTGCATGTCTTTACCCTGTGCTGAGCAGCACCCCCTGACGGAGTACCCTCCCCGCTACACCCCCATCCCATTCCAAAGGAAGAGACCCTGAGTGTCTGGAATGAAAGCCCCCTTACCCCAGGTCAAACTGATATTGCTGGGATCTTTGGTTGGGTCTCGACATTACCCAATATGGGCAACAGAGAAGGACTGCCAAGAGCTGGGCAAGGCCCCGTAACTGCTCCTCCTGCTTGTGCTCTCTAGATCAGAGACCCTCCCAACCTCTTCCCTAGGGGCCTGACCCCTCCCTGGTATGTCACCTTTGCTTGACCCAGGCCTCTGGAGGGGCAACAGCCTGTCTCCCAGCACCAGCTGGGCTTCTGGCCTCAGTGGTTGCTCATCACACTTCCGGGGGCTGCCACGCGGGGTCACGTTGGTACCAAGGTTCTGTGTGGGGTGCAAGGATGACCACTGGAAAAAGGGCCAGCCCTGCCTTCCGCTGCTGCATCAGACTGGTCCCCATACCTCTCTCAGGCGGGCCAGTGACCCTCCTCACCAGCCATGGCTTCTCTTGTGACTCAGGCCCACTGGCAGGCTGGGTCCTGAATCCGGCAGGGAGGCTGGCCTATCAGGTCCTCACATGGCTGGAGGCACAGCCAGCCACCAGCATCCCTTGTGCTGTCCCCATGGGGAAGAGAAGGGAATGATGTGTTCATAAACACCAGGGCAAGCGGGCACGGGCATGACACGGAGGAAAAAGTACTCCAATCAGAAGGGGAGTGGATTTTGGCAACACACATCTGGGCAGTCAGTCCCCAGAGGTGGGTACTGGGCTGAGTTCTCTGTCATCCAATGCCACCACTGGGTGACCTCCATTACGTTTCTTAACCTCTCTGTGTGCCAATCGCCTCATCTGGAAAAATGGGAATGGAGAAGACTTGTACCTACCCAGGGTGGTTCTGTGAGCGTTTAAGGAGCAACTTCCTGTGAGACATGGAGTCCATGTGTGGCCCATGGTGGGCTTCAGGAAATGTTGGTGATGACAGGGATGAGGGAGCAACGGAGAGCCGGCAGTGAGGTGACATACCCAAGGTCACGCCACCAGCAGAGGCAGCTGGTCACGCTACTGAGAGCTGGCAGGAAATAGATGCGGACAAAGCAGGGTTGGTTTTCAGCTTCTCTCCACGGAAAGGCCGGCTGAACTTTCCCTCACCACGCAGAAATCGATAAGCAGGAGGTTTTTAAAAACCACCTCCCCATCGAACCTGCCACTGCCGGAGCTGAAGGCTGCGTGTTTTGTGGTCCGCCCAGCCCCAGGGGCACTTAGGGTGCGTCCACACTGGGTGTGCCAGTCATGCACTTGGGCTGCAGACGCCCAGGAGGCAGAGCCGAGCCTGCCAAGGTTATGTGTGCACCTCTCAGCTCCCTGCTTAACACTGCGTTCCCGGGACAGAGATTTCTCCCTGGCTGCTTCACATCCAGAGGAGATTATCAGTTCTCAGCAGAAAATAAGGCAAGTGTGAAAACAGCTTTTTATTTATTTTTATTTTTATTTATTTATTTTTTTGAGATAGAGTTTCCCTCTTGTTGTCCAGGCTGGAGTGCAATGGCGTGATCTCGGCTTACCACAACCTCCGCCTCCCAGGTTCAAGCAATTCTCCTGCCTCAGTCTCCTGAGTAGCTGGGATTACAGGCATGCACCACCACACCCGGTTAATTTTGTATTTTTAGTAGAGATGGAGTTTCTCCATGTTGAGGCTGGTCTCAAACTCCTGACCTCAGCTCATCAGCCCGCCTCAGCCTCCCAAAGTGCTGGGATTACAGGTGTGAGCCACCACTCCCGGCGAAAACAGCTTTTTATGCCAACTGGGGCTCCACTTCCAGGGGAGGCCTTTCCTGGAGGCCCCCATTCGCTGCAATTCCTCAGCCTGGCTTGGAGTCACACCCTCCCTCCTATCAAGAAACATTGCATCTGCAGCGATCCCCCAGAGTGAGTGGCTAGGAGCCTGGGGGAGGAGCAGGGAAGGTGTTGGAACACTTCAGGTCATCAGCAGTGTTGCTGAAAAGTTTTGCCGGGAAACCCAGATCAGCCACCAAGAATCTGAGAGCCAGCACATGGGAAGAAGAAAAATAAGGTGATTTTTTCTGGGATTTTTGGGAATATTGGGGCCTCAACCCTGTCAGGGCAGGTTAGGTGGTGCAATGGTCACAAGCCCCAAGTCTTTGTGGCTGATAGCAGCAGAAGCTTCTTTCTTGCCCACAGTAAGCATCCATCATGGTTAGCAGGAGACTAATCGTGGTCATCTCTCCAGGACTCGGTTGACAGGAAGCCACCATCTCAAACTGTCGGCTTCCATTTCAGAGGGAAGGCGCCCTCTGGATGTTCTCACACCAGCATTCAGAAGCTCTTGCCTGGAAGTGTCACAGGTCACCTGTGCTCCCTGGCTAGGAGTAGTCCTTTGGCCACCCAAATGCCTGGGAGCTGGTCAGGAAGACAGTCACACAGGGGCCCAACATGGGTCTGCCCAGTTCTCAGGCACCAGACCACACCAGAGCAGGACCCCCTCCTCCCCTGCTTCCCCCCCTATACCCACCAAAGCCACATGCCAGACGGATCACATGAGCTCAGGGCCAGGCCTGCCCAGATCCTCGGGCTGGGCCACCCCTGAGAGCTTCCTATGTCAGAGGCCCACTTTTTTACATTTAAATTTTACTTTTAATATTCTAAATGGATAAATTACAGTTGTATGTATTTATGGGTACAAGTGATGTGATGACTGATGAACATAACATAGAAAATTAAATCAAGTAATTAGCATATCCATCCCCTTACACACGTACGTATAGATAGATGGACAGATGTTCCTTGCAGTTTTCCTTTGGAGATGGTTTACAGCTCTGGAGAGAACCCGGGGTCTCAGCACCTTTGCCATTCTAACCCATGAAACCTAAGGGTCAGCAAAGGGGCAACGGGGCCTTGGAAACTATCTTGCTTCAGTATAGTCCCTCATCAGAAAGTGGAGTCTCAGGAGATAAAAGATGCCCGGTGTCACCAGCTAGATCAGGGATGTGTTGACTCCCATTCCATCTGGAGGGATCTGGAGCCCTGCAAGTGACACTGAGGCAGGCCCTGCAGCATTCCCAGGTCCCACTGAGATTGCTGTACCTTGCCTCAGCCTGAACTGGACCACCTCTGCTCACACTGCATGCATGTTACTGCCTGTGACTGTAAGCACTCTGGTCGCATTGCCCGTCCTCTCACACACTCATCAGCTTTATTTCTTGCCACTTGCAAGAAAGTGAGAGCCCGAAGAGTAATGCCCAGGCAGTAAGAGAGGTGAAGCATCTGACAGAGGCTTCTTCCCACTTTTCTCTAATCCGATCCATGCTCAGTAGCTTTTCTGCATAGGAGAGCCTCTTCAGGTAGACATCCATGCATCCACCCACGCATCTACCCATGCATCCACCCAGTCGTTCAAAACCCATTTTCCTTTCCTTCTAGTTTACTGTGCACCTACTCTATGTCAGGTGCTATGTTCACCAGCTTACAGTAGAATGATGACCGAGTGAAGATGTTGGCCCTGAGGAAAATAAGTGACTGCTCTCTGATTCTTCCAGGTAACAGATTTTGATTAGAGAAAGGAGTCCAAATAGTACGAGGCAGGGAAGAGGGGAGGGGCACAGAACAGTGAAGCTGAGGCTGCAGAGAGTGGGGAGGTGGCTGCTAAAAGACTGTTTATTTACAATTCACACAGCAAAACTGACCACCTGCCAAACCCCATCCAGGGACAGGTCTGGGTGCAGAGACCCCCAAATAGCCTATGCAGGCAGGTGTGGGGCAACCCTCAGTGCAAGGGGAAGGCTTGTGGGGTCCTTCCAGAGGCTCTGAAGGTGATAAGCTGCCATGAAAGATGGTAAAGTCTTTCCTGTAGGCACAGTTTGTGGTCCATAAAGACCTTTGCAGTGCAGAATGAGTTATTATTATTACAAGCCAGATGTGCCCCACTTGTTACTGAATCATCAGGTTGACTCTAAGTTTTAAAAACCCAATTTCCAGGCCCTCTTCACCTGCCAAGTGGGCAACAGCAGTTACTCTCATTGGAGACCCTTTCCCTTCACCACTTCCCAGGCTCCTCCAGACTGAATGCATTCAGGGAGTCACCTCCCAGGTCAAAACCTGCTGTGATACCATCAAACTGCAGCACAGACCACAGACCACAGTCCCAAGCCTCCCATTCTTGACTCTAACACCAGCCTAGCCTGACCTGCTGCAGAGTGTGGCCTGTGACCACATCTGCGCTCTGTCCACACCGCTTCGTCCAGCCTCCCATGCTGATCCCCAGAGCAGCTCCCTAGGATGCCCTCTTCTCATCACTGCATCCGCTGCCCACCCAGGGCCCTCTGACCTTACCCTCCCGCAGGCCCCTCCCATCTGAGGTGCTCTGGAATGCCTGTGGTGTGAGTGTGCGTGAACTTTGACGTGCCTGCGTCCATGCTCAAGAGCGGTCTTGCCTGAACCACCTTGTCTCTAATAATCAGCATGAAACTCCTCAGAAGAAACAGAGGGGCCCCTCAGAACATCACGGAAAAGACGATGGCTCCAAAACAGCTAGATTCTAATCCCACCCCTGCTGCAGGGCGTGGCCCTCGGGCACATCTGTGCTCCGTGCATGTGATGTGACCTCGCAAAAGCATCCATTTCCTCATCTGGAAAACAGGACAATTCCTGGACTCTGCACACCTGGAAGTGACCATGAGGGTCAAATGAATGCTTTTCGAACTGCAAACGCTGTTCAGATGCTGGCGCCGTGACCAAAGACCTGGCTTACATCTGCTCTGTTTTCACGGGACACAGCCCTGGGTATACAGTAGGTGCTTAATGCAGGTGACCATGAGGAAGGGCTGTAGCCCGTGGAGGGCAGGCGGGTGGGATTCAGCTGGGGTCTTCAAAGGCTGCGCCATGGGAAAAGCTGACAGGCCTTCCTGCTGGGGCCCAGGCTGGGAGCCAGAGCCCCTCCTTTGGCCACTCTGCAGTGGAAGAACAAGGAGCACACAGGAGGAGTGGCCCAGGCTCTCCATCTGAGGACATTCGAAGGGGACAAAAGGCCCTAGAAGCACTGGCAGAGCCTGAACGTGGCACCATAGCCTCCTGCCAGCTGGAGATGTGCCTGGGCAGTGTGTCTTGGCATGGAATCCACAGCCAGCCAGCCAGCCTGGGGAGGGGATGGGGCCAGGACCCCTGGCTGTACAGACGGAGAGCCAGAGGTGGTTGCAGGTTCCTAACCAACAGTGGAGCTGATGAGTGGCCCGGCTTTCGTCTGTTGACAGGAGACACATGTCTGAGGCCAGAGCCAACTTCTTCCAGGGAACGGCTGAGAACCCCCGGGGGTGGCTTCCTTCCTCCTCAAAGGACACATGGGACGCAGATGTACAGGAGGCTGTTTAGAGAGGGCTCAAGTGGTGAGCTGTGCAGGGGTCCTCACGCCCCAGCCCAGTCTTGAAATGGGGCTGGAGACTTAGGAAGTGAGTGCTGGGGTCCTGGGGTTCCTGCCTTCAGGAAGATCTGAAGGAGCTTCCTGCAGGCCTTTCTTCGCAGCATTCATCCCAAACCCCAAAGCCTCCTTCCCCTGGTTCCGTGGTAGGAGCGGTTGCATTCCCCTGTCTGAGAGGGGCCACCTCCTTCCCACCTGCTCAGGCTGAGCAGGGCTCAGGCTGAGGTCCAGACCCTCATGCCAGCTTGGTGCTTGGCCAGAGCTGCAAAATTGCAGCTGGGCTGCCTGCAGGAGGGCACCACTGAGGCCTTCTAGGCCCAGACAGGCCGAGAGAGTCCCCACCCTCCACCCCAGCCCCACCCTCCTCCTGAGGCCCCTGTCATGGGTGTGGGTGACTCAAGAGGAGGTTCTGGTTTCTGTCTGATTTAGCGGCTGAGGCAACCTGATCCTGAAACAATGACAAGCCTCAGAACGGTCCTTCCCACGCCCTCAGAGGAGCATTTCAGGCCCAGCCAATAACACAGCAGAACGGAAAATGACGTTGGGAGGGAAAGGTCAGGCAGCTAGGCCTCCCACAGAAGGCAGCAGGTGGTTGCTCAGGCCAGAGGGCCAAGTGGCGCAATCTGTGGGCACCGGCAGCTGGCAGTGACCCTGCAGATCAACCTGGGTCCAGGCTGCGGACACCAAGCAGGGGCACCTGCCTGGCCTGGCTGCCTCATGTGGTCCCCACAGCCTTGGCCGGGACAACTCAGGACAGTGGCCTGGCCTCTAGGCCAGCAGGCCAGCTCAGGGTGCTAACGCCTAATTTGCCTGGAGCCCCGGGCCACTCGTGGACACAGGAGGAAGGGGTGGGGTAGAGGTGGCAGAGGGAGAGCAGAGCCCAGCACACAGCATTTGGCACCATAACCGAGGCAGCTGCTTTCCTTACAGAGCTGCCACTGACAGGATCAGCACTTACAGAGCCCCTGCTGTATGCCAGGAAGTACATTTATTATTGCTTCTTGTCACATTGGCCCTGCCAGGTATGTACCCCAAACATTAGCCCCATTTCACAAATAAGAAAGTTGAGGCTTCTGTGATTAAGCAGAGGCTGTGAAGTCCCATTCAGAGCCCCAGCCACCCAGCTGTCCTGTAGGACAGGACATACCTACTAGCCTGATTCTCAATTATTCTTTTCTTCTCTGCCACCTTGGGAATGTCCCTCCCACATGCAAGCACAGCTGGGCTATGCCAGGGGAGTCTGTGCCCCAGGGCCCCCTCATCCATGGGGATGGGAGTCTGTAGAAATGCTCACCTCTGCCCTCTCCAGTGAGGACATTGGAGGCCTGTGTCCCACAGTCTCCCTGAGGGCCCAGTGGGTTGAGCCCGTTGCCTGCAGTGGGAACCCCTCATTCATGGACCTCTCTCCCTCCCCTGCCTCCCTCTCCACCTCCACCCCTGCCCTGCACTTCCTGGGATCACTTCATGCACCCAAGTCCTCATTGTGGTCTGCTCGAGGGGGAACCCACACGGAGCCATGCCCCTTCCAGGCACAGGGAAGAAGCACAGGCCCCTGGCTGAGTATGCCACAGGGGGTGCAGCAGGAGTGCAAACGCAGAGTTCAACTCAGCATCCAGCTGGAACCCATGTTCACTTGCATTTGACCAGCTTAAGAGAGACAAGATGAGTAGAATTGTAGCAATCAACGTGCTTCAGCTGCAGGTAATAGGAAATCCAGCTCAAACCGGTTTAAGTGGAGGCCAGGGGCTGCAGGTTGGGCTTCTCCCATGGCACCTGCTCTGGTCCCCCAGTCCCCCTGAGTGGTGCACACTTCCCTCCACAAGGTGTGTTGCTGGGTGGCCACGGCTGTCCCGGGCTCGCATTTGCTCATGACAGTGTCTGGAGAGCTCCGCCTTTGAGGGCTCTTCCTGGGGCCTTTACCGAGAGAGGACTTGGGGAACATGACAAAAAATATCTGGGTTCTTGAGACAGCAGAAAGGGTGGTGGAAGCTGGGTGAGTAACCAAACAGCATCTGCTAGAAATTTTTTTTCTCCAATTTAAGTTTCTCCCTGCTGAGTTCTCCGTAACCCGCCGCTGACTGGCCAATGCTAGCAGACGGGCACAGGGAACAAACTAGTGGCATATTAATCTTCATGGAAAAGCCTAGAAATGGGCCGTCCTTTCACAGCAGTTCTGTGTCTACAGTGAACACGTGGGCTGTGTTTAACTGTGTAAACACAATAAAGTTGTGTTATGGAAGTGAACTTGTTCCTGACTGGCAGGTGGATTTAAATGTAAGAGTGGTCCACGGCTCCCTCCACAGAGCTGCTGCTGCCCTGACATCCTTCCTATGACCCTTCAGCCTCTGGTCATTGACCTGCCTGTGTCCATGTATGGCTGAGCTGGAGGCCCACACAGGAGCAGCCATTCCTGGCAGGTCTGGGCAGGGGTCCCTGGCGTGCAGCCCTGGAGGGGCTGGGGCTGTCTAAGTTCAGGGCCTTGTCTCCCTCACTGAAAATACAGGACACAATGGGACAGAATAGAGAGCCCAGATATAAGGCTGAACACCTACAACTATCTGATCTTCACAAAGCTGACAAAAACAAGCAATGGGGGAAAGGAATTCCTATTCGATAAATGGTGCTGGGATAGCTGGCTAGCCATATGCAGAAGAATGAAACTGGACTCCTACCTTACACCATATACAAAAATCAACTCAAGATGAAGTAAAGACTTAAAGGGAAAATCTAAAACTATAAACACCCTGGAAGACACCTTAGTAAATACCATTCTGGACATAGAACTTGAAAAGATTTCATGGTAAAGATGCCAAAAGCAATTGCAACAAAAACAAAAATTCACAAATGGAATCTAATTAAATTAAAGCGCTTCTGCACAGCAAATCAACAGAGTAAGCAGACAACCTAAGAATAGGAGAAGATATTTACAAACTATGCATCTGACAAAGATCTAATATCCAGCATCTATAAGGAACTTAAACAAATTTACAAATGAAAACCCCATTCAGAAGTGGGCAAAGGACACAAACAGACACTTCTTAAAAGAAGACATACATGTAGCCAACAAGCATATGAAAAAATGCTGAATATCACTAATCATTTGAGAAATGCAAATCAAAACCACAATGAGATACCATTACACACCAGTCAGAATGGCTATTATTATTATTATTATTACTGTGATTTGAGACTGAGTTTCGCTCTTTTGCCTGGGCTGGAGTGCACTGGCGCAACCTCCGCTCACAGCAACCTCCACCTTCCAGTTTCAAGGGAGTCTCCTGCCTCAGCCTCCCGAGTAGCTGGGATTACAGGCGCCCACCACCACACCTGGCTATTGTATTTTTAGTAGAGATGGGGGTTTCACCATGTTGGCCAGGCTGCTTTTGAACTCCTGACCTCGTGATCTGCCTGCCTCAGCCTCCCAAAGTGCTGGGATTACAGGTGTGAGCCACCATGCCTGGCCTGCAGAATGGTTATTAAAAAGACAAAAAATAACAAACCCTGGTGAGGTTGTGGAGACTAGGAAACACTTATACACTGTTCATGGGAGTATAAATTATTTCAGCCATTGTGGAAAGCAGTGTGGTGATTCCTCAAAGAACCTAGAACTACCATTCAACCCAGCAATCCCATTTCTGGGTATATACCCCAAAGAATATAAATTGTTCTGTCATAAAGACACATGCACACATATGTTAACTGCAGCACTATTCACAATATCAAAGATATGGAACCAACCTAAATGCCCATCAACAGTAGACTGGATAAAGAAAATGTGGTACATATATACCAGGGAATACTATGCAGCCATAAAAAAGAATGAGATCATGTCCTTTGTGGGAATGTGCATGGAATTGGAGCTCATTATCCTTAGCAGAGTAATGCAGGAGAGCCAAATACCACATGTATGTTCTCACTTATAAGTGGGAGCTAAATCATAACACATGGACACACCAAGAGGGGAGCAACACACACTGGGGCCTCCTTGAGAGTGGAGAGCGGGAGGAGGAAGAGGAGCAGAAAAATTACCTATCTGAACTGTGCTTATGACCTGGGTGACAAAGCAATCTTTACACCAATCCCCCATGACACGCAGTTTATCTATATAACAAATCTGCACATGTACCCCGAAACTAAAATTTCAAAAAAAAGAAAATAGAAAACACAGGACACTGTCCCTCTCCCTCCCCCAATCAACCCAAGCTAAGATTTTCAAGTCCTCTACACCTCTTTTAAATAATTCCCAGATGACTGAATTCCCAGACTGAAGCAAATGCTCCCAAACAGGGGAGCAACTCGGCCCTGGGGTCTTAAGTCCCCACCTTGCCCAAGAAATGAGACTGGCCTCCTCCTCCTTGCAGGGCAGTGCAGGGCAGTGGAGGAGCAGGGGCAGTGGGCTGCACTTGCAGCTGTGTCGCCCTGAGCAATGGTATCCGCCCTTGCTAAGGCTTGAGTAGGTAAAAAAAGCGACCAGGAAGCTTGAACTGGGTGGAGCCCACCGCAGCTCAAGGAGGCCTGCTTGCCTCTGTAGACTCCACCTCTGGGGGCAGGGCATAGCTGAACAAAAGGCAGCAGAAACTTCTGCAGACTTAAACACCCCTGTCTGACAGCTTTGAAGAGAGTAATGATTCTCCCAGCATGGAGTTTGAGATCTGAGAATGGACAGACTGTCTCCTCAAGTGGGTCCCTGACCCCCGAGTAGCCTAACTGGGCAACACCTCCCAGTAGGGGCCGACTGACACCTCATACAGCCAGGTGCCCCTCTGAGACGAAGCTTCCAGAAGAAGGATCAGGCAGCAACATTTGCCTTTCTGCAATATTTGTTGTTCTGCAGCCTCCACTGGTGATACCCAGGCAAACAGGATCTGGAGTGGACCTCCAGCAAACTCCAACAGACCTGCAGCTGAGGGTCCTGACTGTTAGAAGGAAAACTAACAAACAGAAAGGACATCCAAACCAAAACCCCATCAGTACGTCACCATCATCAAAGATCAAAGGTAGATAAAACCACAAAGATGGGGAGAAACCAGAGCAGAAAAGCTGAAAATTCTAAAAATCAGAATGCCTCTTCTCTGATTTTTCTGATTGCAAAGGAATGCAGCTCCTTGCCAGCAATGGCACAAAGCTGGACAGAGAATGACTTTGATGAGTTGAGAGAAGAAGACTTCAGATGATCAGTAATAACAAATTCTCCAAGCTAAAAGGGGATGTTTGAACCCATCACAAAGAAGCCAAAAACCTTGAAAAAAGATTAGATGAATGGCTAACTAGAATAAACAGTGTAGAAAAGACTTTAAATGACCTGATGGAGCTAAAAACCATGACACAACAACTACGTGACGCATGCACAAACTTCAGTAGCTGATTCGATCAAGTGGAAGAAAGGGTATCAGTGATTGAAGATCAAATGAATGAAATGAAGCAAGAAGAGAAGATTAGAGAAAAAGAGTAAAAAGAAATGAACAAAGCCTCTAATAAATATGGGACTATGTGAAAAAACCAAATCTACGTCTGATTGGTGTACCTGAAAGAGACGGGGAGAATGGAACCAAGTTGGAAAACACTCTGCAGGAAATTATCCAGGAGAACTTCCCCAACCTAGCAAGGCAGGCCAACATGCAAATTCAGGACATATAGAGAACATCACAAAGATACTTCTCGAGAAGAGCAACTCCAAGACACATAATTGTCAGATTCATTAAAGTTGAAATGAAGGAAAAAATGTTAGGGGCAGCCAGAAAAAGGTAAGGTTACCCACAAAGGGAAGCCCATCAGACTAGACTAACAGCGGCTCTCTCGGCAGAAACTCTATAAGCCAGAAGAGAGTGGGGGCCCATATTCAACATTCTTAAATAAAAGAATTTTCAACCCAGAATTTCATATCCAGCCAAACTAAGCTTCGTAAGTGAAGGAGAAATAAAATCCTTTACACACAAACAAATGCTGAGAGATTTTGTCACTATCAGGCCTGGCTTACAAGAGCTCCTGAAGGAAGCACTAAACATGGTAAGGAACGACCAGTACCAGCCACTGCAAAAACATGCCAAATTGTAAAGACCATCAATGCTAGGAAGAAACTGCATCAACTAATGAGCAAAACAACCAGTTAACATCATAATGACAGGATCAAATTCACATATAACAATATTAACCTTAAATGTAAATGGGTTAAATGCTCCAATTAAAAGACACAGACTGGCAAATTGGATAAAGAGTCAAGACCCATCAGTGTGCTGTATTCAGGAGACCCATGTCACTTGCAGAGACACACATAGGCTCAAAATAAAGGGATAGAGGAAGATCTACCAAGCAAATGGAAAACAAAAAAAGAGCAGGGGTTGTAATCCTAGTCTCTGATAAAACAGACTTTAAACCAACAAAGATCAAAAGAGACAAAGAAGGCCATTACATAATGGTAAAGGGATGAATTCAACAAGAAGAGCTAACTATCCTAAATATATATGCACTCAATACAGGAGCACCCAGATTCATAAAGCAAGTCCTTAGAGACCAACAAAGAGACTTAGACTCCCACACAATAATAATGGGAGACTTTACACCCCACTGTCAACATTAGACAGATCAATGAGACAGAAAGTTGACAAGGATATCCAGGAATTGAACTCAGCTCTGCACCAAGTGGACCTAATAGACATCTACAGAGCTCTCCACACCAAATCAACAAAATATACATTCTTCTCACCACCATTTCACACTTATTCCAAAATTGACCACATAGTTGGAAGTAAGGCACTCCTCAGCAAATGTAAAAGAACAGAAATTATAACAAACTGTCTCTCAGATCACAGTGCAATCAAACTAGAACTCAGGATTAAGAAACTCACTCAAAACCGCTCAACTATATGGAAACTGAACAACCTGCTCCTGAGTGACTACTGGGTACATAACAAAATGAAGGCAGAAATAAAGATGTTCTTTGAAACCAATGAGAACAAAGACACAACATACCAGAATCTCTGGAACACATTTAAAACAGTGTGTAGAGGGAAATTTATAGCACTAAATGCCAACATGAAAAAGCAGGAAAGATCTAAAATTGACACCCTAACATCACAATTAAAAGAACTAGAAAAGCAAGAGCAAACACATTCAAAAGCAAGCAGAAGGCAAGAAATAACTAAGATCAGAGCAGAACTGAAGGAGATAGAGACACAAAAAACCCTTCAAAAAATCAATGAATCCAGGAGCTGGTTTTTTGAAAAGATCAACAAAATTGATAGATTGCTAGTAAGACTAATAAAGAAGAAAAGAGAGAAGAACCAAATAGATGCAATAAAAAATGATAAAGGGGATATCACCACCGATCCCACAGAAACACAAACTACCATCAGAGAATACTATAAACACCTCTACACAAATAAACTAGAAAATCTTGAAGAAATGGATAAATTCCTGAACACATACACCCTCCCAAGACTAAATTAGGAAGAAGTTGAATCTCTGAATAGACCAATAACAGGCTCTGAAATTGAGGCAACGATAATAGCCTACCAACCAAAAAAAGTCCAAGACCAGACAGATTCACAGCCGAATTTTACCAGAGGTACAAAGAAGAGCTGGTACTTTTCCTTCTGAAACTATTCCAATCAATAGAGAAAGAGGGAATCCTCCCTAACTCATTTTATGAGGCCAGCATCATCCTGATACCAAAGCCTGGCAGAGACACAACCAAAAAAGAGAATTTTAGACCAATATTCCTGATGAACATCAATGCAAAGATCCTCAGTGAAATACTGGCAAACTAAATCCAGCAGCACATCAAAAAGCTTATCCACCACAATCAAGTTGGCTTCATCCCTGGGCTGCAAGGCTAGTTCAACATACACAAATCAATAAATGTAATCCATCATATAAACAGAACCAAAGATAAAAAACCACATAATTATCTCAATAGATGCAGAAAAAGCCTTCAACAAAATTCAACAGCCCTTCATCCTAAAAAATCTCAATAAACTAGGTATTGTTGGGACATATCTCAAAATAATAAGAGTTATTTATGACAAACCCACAGCCAATATCATATTGAATTGGTAAAAACTGAAAGCATTCCCTTTGAAAACTGGCACAAGACAGAGATGCCCTCTGTCACCACTCCTATTCAACATACTGTTGGAAGTTCTGGTCAGGGCAATCAGGCAGGAGAAAGAAATAAAGAGTATTTAACTAGGAAAAGAGGAAGTCAAATTGTCCCTGTTTGCAGATGACATGATTGTATAGTTAGAAAACCCCATCATCTCAGCCCAAAATCTCCTTAAGCTGATAAGCAACTTCAGCAGCAAAGTCTCAGGATACAAAATCAATATGCAAAAATCCCAAGCATTCCTCTACACCAATAACAGACAGAGAGGCAAATCATTAGTGAACTCCTATTCACAATTGCTTCAAAGGGAATAAAATACCTAGGAATTCAATTTACAAGGGATGTGAAGGACCTCTGCAAGGAAAACTACAAACCACTACTCAATGAAATAAAAGAGGACACAAACAAATGGAAGAACATTCCATCCTCATGGATAGGAAGAATCAGTATTGTGAAAATGGCCATACTGCCCAAGGTAATTTATAGATTCAATGCCATCACCATCAAGCTACCAATGACTTTCTTCACAGAATTGGAAAAAACTACTTTAAAGTTCACATGGAACCAAAAAAGAGCCTGCATTGCCAAGACAATCCTAAGCCAAAAGAACAAAGCTGGAGGCATCATGCTACCTGACTTAAAACTATACTATAAGGCTACAGTAACCAAAACAGCATGGTACTGGTACCAAAACAGAGATATAGACCAATGGAACAGAACAGAGCCCTCAGAAATAATACCACACATCTACAGCCATCTGATCTTTGACAAACCTGACAAAAACAAGAAATGGGGAAAGGATTCCCTATTTAATAAACGGTGCTGGGAAAACTGGCTAGCCATATGTAGAAAGCTGAAACTGGATCCCTTCCTTACACCTTATACAAAAATTAATTCAAGATGGATTAGAGACTTAAATGTCAGACCTAAAACCATAAAAACGCTAGAAGAAAACCTAGGCAATACTGTTCAGGACATAGGCATGGACAAGGACTTCATGACTAAAACACCAAAAGCAATGGCAACAAAAGCCAAAATTGAGAAATGGGATCTAATTAAACTAAAGAGCTTCTGCACAGCAAAAGAAACTACCATCAGAGTGAACAGGCAACCTACAGAATGGGAGAAAATTTTTACAATCTACCCATCTGATAAAGGGCTAATATCCAGAATCTACAAAGAACTTAAACAAATTTACAAGAAAAAAATCAAACAACCCCATCAAAAAGTGGGCAAAGGATATAAACAAACACTTCTCAAAAGAAGACATTTATGCAGCCAATAGACACATGAAAAAATGCTCATCATCACTGGCCGTCAGAGAAATGCAAATCAAAACCACAATGAGATAGCATCTCACGCCAGTTAGAATGGCGATCATTAAAAAGTCAGGAAACAACACATGCTGGAGAGGATGTGGAGAAATAGGAACACTTTTACACTGTCGGTGGGACCGTAAACTAGTTCAACCATTGTGGAAGACAATGGTTGTGGAAGTTCCTCAAGGATCTAGAACTATAAATACCATTTGACCCAGCCATCCCATTACTGGGGATATACCCAAAGGATTATAAATCATGCTGCTATAAAGACACATGCACATGTATGTTTATTGTGGCACTATTCACAATAACAAAGACTTGGAACCAATCCAAATGTCCATCAATGATAGACTGGATTAAGAAAAAGTGGTACACATATACCATGGAATACTATGCAGCCATTAAAAAGGCTGAGTTCATGTCCTTTGTAGGGACATGGATGAAGCTGGAAAACATCATTCCCAGCAAACTATCACGAGGACAGAAAACCAAACATCGCATGTTCTCACTCATAGGTGGGAATTAAACAATGAAAACACTTGGACACAGGGTGGGGAACATCACACACTGGGGCCTGTCGTGGGGGAGGGGGAGGGGGAGGGATAGCATTAGGAGATATACCTAATGTAAATGATGAGTTAATGAGTGCAGCACACCAACATGGCACATAGATACATATGTAACAAACCTGCACGTTGTGCACATGTACCCTAGAACTTAAAGTAAATAAATAAAAAAATATATATAATCAATGCACAGGACTCAACAGTAATAGCTCAAAACATAACCGACCTAGATTCTTTCAAACAGCAAGATCAGAGTAATAATATTATAGCTGGTTTTTATATTTTTCTCTTAAAGTTCTTTGCCTGCTCAATTAAAGAAAGAATACATACCCAAAGAAAGCAAGATATAACGACTGTTTTTTATATACAATTTTAAATCCCTGTCATTTATTTAAAATCTAGACACAGCTTTGATCTATTGAATTAAACTGCATACCATCAAAGAAGGTGTAATTCTTCAGTCAATAAATCAAGGCCCACCCCAGAGACAGTGAGAGGGGACTGTCTCGCCTGCCTCTCAGGGCTGGGCATGGGTGGGGGATGCAATTGGAGTGTACATGGGGCCTCATGCACAGGGCGTGTCTCCAGTCGCAGAGACCCCTGCCTGAAGGATCACTCAGGGTCCAGCTAGAAGTAGAAACCACCCCAGTTCTTTGAACAGAGAGACTGTACCATCAAGCATCGCTAACCCTTGTGCATTGCAAAGGCAAAAAGTGAAAACTGAGCTAGCACAATAGAGCAGCAACTGCCAGGGGAGGGCTGGGAGCAAAGAGGCCAGGACAGAATGATTAAACTCCCAGGACTGAAGGACCCCTGGAAGCAATACGCAGATCCGTGAGGAGTGGGCACAGGCTGGCCGCAGCAGATGGACTGCCCCAGTGAGGGGAAGGAACACAGAAGCAGGCTCTGCGGCGTCCTTCTTCATTTCGTCCTGAATGGGCTTGGCATCCCCCAGCTCCACAGCCTTTGCTGCGCCTTGTCCCCTCTGCGATCCCGTAGGGCAGGCAGCCTCTCTGATGGCCCTCGTGATTCCTGCCACCTAGCGACTGGCTTCTACTGAGTAGAATCTAGCAAAGGTAATGGGCTGTCCCTTCCAAGATTATTTGGCTACAAAATGACTGTGCCCCCCAGCTTGCCCGCCTTCTCTTGTTCTCTCGTCTGCAGAGCCCTTGCTCTGGGAAAAGCCAGCTGCCCTGTACTGAGCAGCCTTGTGATCCACGTCCTCCACCAGCAGCTGGAGAAGGCCTGGAGCCCCAACAGGGGACACCAGAGAGAGCCTGGAAGCAGATTCTCCAGCCCCAGTGGAGCCTTCAGAGCCTCCCGCCATGACTGGGGCCTTGTTAGGAAACCTCAGAATTTCCAGGATCCTCTTCTGACCTCCATTCCAGACCTGCTTTCTCTGACATGGCAGCCCTCACACCCGCCCTGTTAGGGGAGTCAAGGCAATTGACGCATACAGGCGCTCCTCGAGTTACGTGGGGGTTGCATCCTGGTAAACCCATTCCAAGTTGAATATATCGGAAATTGAAAACGCATTTGACACACCTAAGCTACCGAACATCCTAGCTTAGCCTAGTGGACCTTAAACATGCTCAGGACACTCGGGTTAGCCTACAGTTGGGCAAAAGCGTTTCACACAAAGCCTATTTTATCATAAAATGTTGAATATTGTACATTCGTCAAAACTGCCAAGATTTCAAAAAATCATAAATTGAGCCACCACGAGCCAGGGACCGTCTGTAATTCCTCAGGTGGACAAAGATTATAAGACTACGTATTTCCTATAGCTGATTCCTGAGAAGAATGCTCCACTCCAAGTAGGCGACAGTGCAGGTGCGGCAGGCCCGGGCTGCCCTGGGATTCTGTGGCGTCCTCCATGGGGTGCTGGCAACCTGTATCACCCTTGCTGTGGCTCCGTCCTGCAGCCTAGGCTTGCCCACACTGTGATTTCCTGAGGTCTGCAGCTCCCGTTCAGCCTTCGCCTGCGCAGTGGGCATGCAGCCCTCAAAGACTGGGACACTTCACCCTCACAGTGATGTTTCCTGGCAAGCCAACCAGCCAGATTCTCAGCGGACCCCTGGGGCCTCCCCTGGAAGTAGGGGAGATCCTTCAGGCTGCTTCTCACTCTGCAGGGACTGAATGAGAAGCACCACTGGTTTCAGGGAAGCTGATACCCACCAAGGTAGAGCCTGGGCTGCAGGGAGTTGTTAGGGTGTCCTCTGGGGGGTCAGCCCTGATGGAAGGAGACAGAATGGGACAGGCGGGATGGTCCGAGGGAGAAGCTGGTCTGAGGAGCCCCGGAGCTGGGGTGGCCCTGCAAGCTGCACCAAGCTGTAATGAGGGGACCAAGGTTTATGCCCCCAAGCTGATCCATCCCTAGCTGGGGGCTGCCTTGGGTGAGGAGGCTGCTCTTTCCTGCCAAGGCATTTCCCCAGAGGGCTGACAGCTCTGTGACCTTGAAGTCCTAGGCCTTTCCAGCTTCTCATTCCCTGGGGCCATGAGCCTCATGACTCAGCCCTGGAGGTGGAGGCTGCAAGGAAACCTGGAGGAGGTGGGAATGAGGAGACTGCACATAGCCCGAGGACTCCCACGGCCAGCCTGTGCCTGTGGGAAATGAGTTCAAGCAGCAGGGCCGGGAACTGACTCACCCTGCGGTGCCCACCGATGAGAGGTGCCCATCGTCCCCGCTCAGGGAAGCTGCTGTAGCATCTCGCACCTTCGCCTCCTCATTTCCTACCACCTCCTGCGCTTCAGGAACCGCTGCCTGTGAGGCTCAGCCCCACATGATGCCTGGAGACCCTAATTTTAAGGACCTTTCTCTTGTTCCAGGTCCACACTGGCTACTACTAGGTCCTTTCTGACAAGAGCCAGCAGCTCCTGGTACTGACAGGAGCCCTCCTACTGCCCCATCAGTGACCACTGCCACAATAATGCTGTGGGACGGATCGCCCTGAAACTCAGTGACTTGAAGCAATGAGCAGTTATTTAGCCCACGAGTCTGCAGCCAGTGATGCAGGCGGGACTCACCCGGGCCATTGTCCTGGCTGCTGGCTGGTCTAGGGTGGCCTCGGCTGGGGCAGCTGGGGACGCCAGTCCTGTTCCAAGGGTCCTGTCCACCAGCAGGCCAATCGAGGCATGTTCTTACACTGTGGCAGAGCCGAGTGAGCAAGCCCCATTTGCCGGCACTTTTCAGGCCTCTACTTGTATTCCACTTGCTGACATCGCTTGGCCAAAGCAAGTCACGTGACTGACGCTGGGTCCAAAAAAAAAAAGAAGGCCCTGCAAGGGGACCCATGATGGACGTGGATTCAGGGAGGGTACGGTTGACAGCCCCCAGCCCTATATGCTGCCTGGCAGGAAAAGGAAGGCCAACAAAGCAACCTCCAAAGTCACAATCCCAAAGCTAGTTCTGATACGAGAACAGATGCTCGACCCCCTGGAGACTCTTCTGGGCTGGACTAACGTGGCCACAATCACTCTGGGAGAGCAGGGGCTTCATCTGATTCACACTGCTGCCACCATCTATAACACTGCAACCCCTGCACAGAGAATGGGCAAAAATAATTACTCAATGAATGAAATCTAGAATGGGAACCAGGGGGTGTTTCTGACAACATTTGTATGTCTTATAAGGAGTTGTAAAAGGGCATAACCATGTTTTCAGTGTTTCTATGCAATGAACTTCATTTTATTTCATTTGTGTTTTTGTCTTAAAGTCTACCACTGTAAACAATTTTATTTAATTACCACTAGCTGTGTCACCACCCCTCGCCCCCCGCCCCCCGCCCCCCGCCAAAAAAGTGGCCATGGCTGGTGCGATGGCTAACGCCTGTAATCCCAGCACTTTGGGAGGCCAAGGTAGGTAGATCACCTGAGGTCAGGAGTTCGAGACCAACTTGGCCAAACATGATGAAACCCCGTCTCTACTAAAAAATACAAAAATTAGCTGAGCATGGTGGTGGGCGCCTGTAATCCCAGCTACTTGGGAGGCTGAGGCAGGAGAATCGCTTTAACCTGGGAGGCAGAGGTTGCAGTGAGCAAAGATCGCACCATTGCACTCCAGCCTGGGAAAGAAGAGCGAAACTCCATCTCAAAAAAAAAAAAAAAAAAAGGCCAGGCTTGGTGGCTCACACCTGTAATCCCAGCACTTTGGGAGGCTGAGGCTGGCAGATCACGAGATCAGGAGATCGAGACCATCCTGGCTAACATGGTGAAACCCCGTCTCTACTAAAAGTACAAAAAAAAAAAATTAGCCTGGCATGGTGGCAGGCACCTGTAGCCCAGCTACTCAGAAGGCTGAGGCAGGAGAATGGCATGAGCCCAGGAGGCAGAGCTTACAGTGAGCTGAGATCGCGCCACTGCACTGTAGCCTAGGCAACCACGCAATACTCCGTCTCAATAAACGAAACAAAACAAACAAAAAAGTGGCCATGATTGCATCACCATGCAGCCTCTGGAGTCCAGAGCAAGAAAAATGCCGAGGGTACTCACTAGCCCTGAGTGGAAGTGACTTATTGGAAACTTGGCATGGGCTGGCTAAGGCCGAGTTCTGAGCTGGCATAGTGCCAAAGCCTGTCCCCAATCACAGCCACATGGACTGGCCTGGACCCCATGACCAGGGAGGGGAGAGGGGCCCAGGGAGGCCAGCAGGAGAGGGACCACCAGCGTTCCCCGGGGTTCTTCCCCAAGCTGGATTCCTGGTGGGTGCCAGACAGTGCAGTTGGGGGAACACACCAGACAGTGTCTGCCATGCAGTCCCCTCCAGCGCCGAGACCTTGTGGTCTCTCTCAGCCTGAGGTCCTGCCTGCCTTCAGCAGCCCGATGCAGCCCTGCCTTGCCCTGCCATGCCTCTGTGGCTCTCCTCTTCTTGGCAGTCTTCCCCTCACCTTTCTTTGTGCTGGAGCAAGATGAGGCTCCATGCAAGGCATCTCATAAGGGGACTCATTTGGAACATGAAACTAATGCAAGTACTCAGGGCAGGGAAGCCCTCCGTGATTAGCGATGGCCTATAGGATGTATATACATGTGCTGGGCATGAACACAGGCTGGAAGGAAGATTCATTGCTTTTGTTTCTATGGATTCATTTACTTTCAGCTCCAGGCCTCATTATGCTGGGCTGGAGGAAACTTGACCTCAGCCATCGTTAGGCTTCTTCCTTGGGAAGAGCAGAGGTCCCAGGCTTTCTCTATGAGGCCAAGGTGCTGCAGGCCCGGCTCACTGGTCTGTCCTGGGTGTGGTGAGACACTAGACCCCAGCCTGCCCTGCCCTTCAGATCCATCCAGTGTGTGGGTATGGGAATCTTGATATGTTTAGGAGTTCTAGAATCCGTCTACCTCCCAGTGCTGCTGGAAAGCACTGTCTAAGAGCTTCAGACTCCATTCCCCAGGAAACAAAGAAAAAAATTATAAGAAGAAAAAAGGGCCGGGCGTAGTGGCTCACACCTGTAATCCCAGCACTTTGGGAGGCCAAGGCAGGTGGATCACAAGGTCAAGAGATACCATCCTGGCCAACATAGTGAAACTCCATCTCTACTAAAAATAAAAAGATTAGCTGGGTGTGGTGGCACGTGCCTGTAGTCCCAGCTACTTGGGAGGCTGAGGCAGAAGAATCGCTTCAACCCGGGAAGCAGAGGTTGCAGTGAGCTGAGATCACGCCACTGTACTCTAGCCTGGCGACAGAGTGCACCTCTGTCTCAAGAAAAGCAAAAAAGAAAGCCAGAAACTAACTTAACTGACTCTCCATTCCTACCAATAATGAAAATAATAATACTAATAATAATCACTAGTGCAAATAATACTACTAATGATTGCTAATGAGAATTATAATACTACTAATAACTGCTGTTAGATTGTGTGCTTGCTTTGTCTAGCATTGTCCTAAGTTTCTTATGAATAATTAGCTCATCTGATCCCCACAGCAAACCCTAGGAGGGCTATACTACTCCCATTTTACAGATGAGGAAACCGAATCACAGAGACCTTCAGTAATTTGCCCAAGGTCAGACAACGAACAAGCAGCAGAGCTGGGTAGCCCAGCACTCTGAACCTCTGAGCCCTCCTGCCTGTCTAAGGATAAGCACAGCCATTGGGATTGTGGAGCAGTGAATCCGGGCACTCTTTCTGTAATGAGGGAGCTGATCTCACCAGAGAGTGGTGTCCTGGCCTTGGAGGTATGCCTATGGTTCTGCTGTCTTCTTCTCTGGTCTCAAAGCCCATTTCTCCTTCCACTTAGGGTCTTTGGGGGGTCACTTGGAAAGGGATCCAGGACAGGCAGAGCCAAGGCTGCAGGTGCCTTTGACATGCCTGTTAATCCAGACAACTCACCCTGTGACATCAATGTGCAATACTGATCCTCGGTCACACCGGGCTAGTCTCAGAGTAGGTGAGTTCGCCAGAAAGGGAGTTTGCAGGGAGGTTTCCTTGAATAGACCCTCAGCCCTTGCTCACCTAAGCTCAAAGAAAACCACCTCCACTAAGATGCCAAACCACAGGGAAGTTTGTTCTCACATAAATTCCATGCCAAGGGTCAGGGTGGGCTTCAGGACTGGCTTCATCCAGGGGCTGTGGCCCCATCTCTCAGTGATTCTCTGACTTCCCAAATTAACTGTGTTAGCTTCATCCTCAGTCTGGCTTCCTTCATGGTGGCAAAATGGTGGCAGCTGTCCCAGGCCTCAAACCCGCCAGCCCAGATGTCCAGAGACAGAGGAGGTGTTTCTTTCCTTGGCTCACTCTTAAGAGCAAGGAACTATTCACATCTCGCTGTCTCAAACTAGGTCACACGCCCACCTCCAAGCCACTGGAGCTGCAACTCTGGGGCCCAGAGTAATGCCTGCGCTGATTGGCTCAGGCCTGGATTCCTCCACCAGTCACAGTGCCCAAGACAGTGGGATGCTGCCTGGCCAGTCAGTCTCAGCCCTGGGCCAGGGATGCTTGGGACAGGCCTAGGGGAGAGGGGAGGGAGCTGGTGGACAGCAGCAGAGGAACCCAAGCTCTAAAAGAAGAGGAATTAGTTAAACACCAGAAAATCAAACTGCAGCTCAGAGTGGGCCTTTGCCTTAGGGCTGGGCAGCTAGACTGGCTGGTAGCTGTGTCCTAACATGGACCTTCCTTTAGGATGCATCCTGGCTGGCCTGAACTCGGCACCTTACCTGATGCAGAGTGGTGACGGCTGGAGATGGAACCCCTCTGTTGTGGGCCACCTCCCCAAGGTTGACCAGGTCTTCAGAGACCCTTGGGAACTCGTAGCTTTGTGCCCTGTTTATTTTATTTTTATTTAATTAATTAATTTATTATTATTTTTTGAGACAGAATCTCATTCTGTCACCCATCCTGGAGTGCAGTGGTGCGATCTCAGCTCACTGCAACCTCCACCTCCCAGGTTCAAGCAATTCTCTTGCCTCAGCCCCTCAAATAGCTAGGATTACAGCCCTGTGCCACTGCACCAGGCTAATTTTTGTATTTTCTTTCTAAGAGAGATGGGGTTTCACCATATTGGCCAGGCTGGTCTCGAACTCCTGGCCTCAAGTGATCCACACACCTCAGCCTCCCAAAGTGCTGGAATTATAGGCTTGAGCAGTGACTGCACCAGGCCACCCTGTCAATTTTATATTTATGAAGCCATCTGAGGGTAGGTTTGACTCATGTCTCAGACAAACAGCCCCGAGAGAAGAAAGGGATGTGTTATGGGCAGTGGACGCTGACATCCAGCCCACCTGTGTCCCTGATGGACACAGCAGCCTCTCACACAGCACCAGGCAGGCACTGAGGTCCTTTGTCTAGCGTTGTCCTAAGTTTCTTATGAATAATTAGCTCATCTGATCCTCACAGCAAACCTAGGAGGGCGATACTGTGAAAGCACAGATGAAGAACAATATTATCCATGTAATAACCTACAAGTTGCAGAGGGGAGCATTTACAATAGAGCTGTTCTAGAAGGGCTCCCATTAAGTGGGGCCCCACTCACCAGGTGGCTGCTGGGGCGGAATCCAGGCTGCCCATCAGGCCCATGTTTTGAGTGATACCTTTTTTTTTTTTTTTGAGACGGAGTCTCACTCTTGTTGCCCAGGCTGGGGTGCAGTGGTGCGATTTCACCTCACTGCAACCTCCACCTCCTGGGTTCAAGCAATTCTCCTGCCTCAGCCTCCTGAGTAGCTGGGATTACAGATGCCTGCCACCACGCCCAGCTAATTTTGTTGTATTTTTAGTAGAGTTGGGGTTTCACCATGTTGGCCAGGCTGGTCTTGAACTCCTGACCTCGGGTGATTCACTAGCCTCGGCCCCTCAAAGCGCTGGGATTACAGGCATCAGCCACCGTGCTTGGCCCTGAGTGATGCTTTTGATGAGCACAGATTTAAGATGCATTTAAACAGGAAGGCAGCAGCTTCCTTCTGGCAGCTGGGGACACGGGAGGAACAGGAAGAACACGATCTCCAGCTCAGCCCTGGCTCTGGAGCTCCCTCTACCCCTTGCCAGTATTAGGTGCTGGGTGCTCTTCAGGGTGCCACGGCCATCACCATGACCCAAATCAGGAAACAGTGCTGTTTATGTGTCAGCTGGCACCAAAAACTTTTCTGCAGCCTGAAACCAGCATACAGAATATGCTCTCAGCTGCAAATCAGGCAAATGTACCTTGTGTTTTTATATCTTTAAGTGACATTATCATGAAAGTGATCGTGTTGTGATCTGGAAGGAAAGGCACTCCTTGGCCAGACACTGCCTCAGAGTCAGCAAATGCTGGCCATATCTGGGGAGGGCAGGCAGCAGTCAGGAGCTCAGGAGAACCATGCACAAAACTTATCCACAGGGCTTCATCTCAGCAATGCCAAGTTAGTGAAAGCACAGTTGAAGAACAATATTATCCGTGCAATGCCCACAAAACCATACTATATAAGATGTGCAACATTTACATGTGCAAACATATAGAAAATAGAGAGACCCCAGACTACCATCAGCAAGAGCGGCTGCAGCTGGGGAAGGGCCTGGAGTGGGGGTGGGCACAATATTAACTCCACCACTAATATTTTTTATTCTTTCCACAACCTCCCTGGGGTAGCTGGGAGTGGAAGCCTGGCTGCACAGGGAGATGTGGTTTGATGTCTGACCTTGTTTTGGGTTTAAAGGCATCCAAGTAACTTGTCTCAGCACTTAGAAGTGCATCAGAGCCAAATGTCTCCAAAACTGGGCCTCGAGCCATAAGGAGAAAAAAGGAGGCCGCAGGCTTGGCAGGAGTGTGCTGCGAGCGGAGGCTGGAATCAGCCCCTTGGGAATGCTCTCTCTCTGGGGACAGGAGGAGGGCTTTCCTACAGCACCCCTCTCCCTCCCACCAACTCAGCTCCAAGGAGTGAAGATAAATACTGAGCCACGCCCAGGAGAGGGAGGAAGTGGGCAGGAGGGAGTGTGCAGAGTTTGGGGGATGGTGGGGAATGGGGAGAAGGTTTCTTTTTGAGGTCTTGGCGTATACCAGGCACATTTCATTATTCCTCAAAAAAATCCTAGGAGAATCTCTTCATCATCTCCCTTTGTAAGATCAGGAAATGAGGCTTAGAGAGGCTGAGGGGCATGGCTGGGCTAGGGGCAAACACATGCCATTTAGCTGCAGAGCTGTGTCCCCTCCAGGGCAAAGGTGGCTCTGGACTTCAGGGGCAGCAGAATGTGGTGGTGCCAGTGACTAGGACTTGGGGACTGTCACCTCCAGAGTCAGCCCCATCAGCCTACGGGAAGTCTCAGCGCTCCCTCAGCAGCTTCTGTGGTTCTCTGGCTGCAGGGCTAGGTCCTCAAAGCCCAGCTCTTCTGCTGAGTCCAGGGCTCGAGAGGTCTGCAAACGGGAAGCAGGGTCCGGGGAGCACCCCATGGAGGCAGACATGTGCCCACGCCGCAGGCCCAGCACACCTGCATTAGGTGGGATTTACAGCAACCCAGAGACCCTCCAGCCTAACCTGAGGCTGTGTGCAAAAATACATGTGCTTTGATTATCAAGAAAAATGGGACAGTAAAGTAGCTGTTACTTAATACATGCAGTTTTCCAAGGCAGATGAAACCTTGCAGGCACATGAGGCCCAGGGCAGGTCTTGGGGAGCAGCCTTCAAAAGGTCTTGGCAGAGCCCCTAGGTAGAATCCACCAGCTCCTCCGTCTGAGCCCTACCTGTCTGAAGGCTGGAAGCACCAGCTCTCTAGCTGATCACCCTCAGCCCTTGTGTGCCCAAGGTCCCAGCACAGCAAGGTGGAAATGGCAGCCAATTTGGGCAGGGTATCAGTGCCAGATGGACTTCCATTCATGTCTGTTGATTGGCAAGGACCCAGGCCAGGACCACCTAGATAGCATGCCTGGCTGGGACAGGATAGAGGAGCAAGCCCGGTCCGTGCCGTGCCCACCCAGTCCTTCTGCACCTGGCTTTGCCAGCTTCTTTGTCTCTCTAGTCCTGACTGTCCACCTGGAGGAACCGAGAGCTTCCTCAGAGCAATGTGCAGCACCGTGCTGGGCACGAGGTGCGGACGTGCCTGATTTCAGGCTACGGGTGGACTCTGAGAGGTTGAGAAGGGGGACTTGAGTTCATGGGCATCTCCAGCTCGCTAGCTTGGGTTTGGGTAAGAATCGGGACCAGTTTTTTAGAGAATCTGCTCTTCTCCTCTTTCTCATCTGAAAAACTCTCACCAAGTCTATTTTGGATCTTCAGCTGGAAGAAATCTTTATTTTTAAGATGCTAACCCTGGCACATCCTAGCTCCAGAGCAGCAGCTGGCGGGGAGCGCAGAAAGCCTGGCGGGGCTATGTGGGTGCACCTGGAAGGCTGGCCACTGCTTGTAGAGCAAGGACGAGAATTCTCGCCACAAACTTCTGGTCTGGAAAGGCCAACTGAATGCCTCAGAACCTGGAAAGATTTTTGTTTGTTTGAAGCATTTTTAAGGGTGATAATAATAATAATAATAATAATTTATTTTGAGACTGAGTTT
The DNA here is from genome assembly GCF_003255815.1 of Theropithecus gelada. Taxonomy (NCBI): domain Eukaryota; kingdom Metazoa; phylum Chordata; class Mammalia; order Primates; family Cercopithecidae; genus Theropithecus; species Theropithecus gelada. The sequence goes on along the minus strand of NC_037675.1, from coordinate 18,058,475 downwards.
CACTCTTGTTACCCAGGCTGGAGTGCAGTGGCGCGATCTCGGTTCACGGCAATCTCTGCCTCCCAGGTTCAAGCAATTCTCCCTGCCTCAGCCTCGTGAGTAGCTGGGACTACAGGCATGTGCCACCATGCCCAGCTAATTTTGTATTTTTAGTAGAGATGGGATTTCTCCATGTTGGTCAGGCTGGTCTCGAACTCCTGACCTCAGGTGATCTGCCCACCTCGACCTCCCAAAGTTTTGGGATTATAGGCGTGAGCCACCATGTCCAGCTGGAGAATTATTTTTATGAGCAAGAAGACAGGTTGTTGTCACCATTTCACACCTGCAAGAGTCGCCTAGTTCGGGAGGTGTGTGGTCCTTATCCTGACAAAGTCATATCTCTGCTTTCTCATTTCTCGGTTGTGAACACAGGTGCCCTGTGTGCCTTGACCGCGCCATGTTCAGTTACTTAACCACAGCTTGCCCAGGGTGCCTTGGCTGGAAATGGCCAAATTTGCCAAAGAGTAAGGCCCCGGGGATATTATCACCCTTCCCTGTAAGGAAGGGACACTGTGGAATGGTAAGAGGGTGGAGAGCCCAAAGCCCACACCCGCACCTTTCATTTCACTTGACTTACTGTCTCATTCATTCACTTCATTCGTTCATTTTACAGGAGGCTTGTCTGATCTTCGAATCACCCAGGAGTGTGGTCTCCTTGTCCCCAAGGCTGTTTCCTGGAAGAGCCTCTTTCTTCTCTCCATCACCATGGAACTATAAGGGTCCCTGGAGCAGTGGCAGTTGGGGCTTCCCTCTGCCATGCCATCCAGATGCAGCACTCCTGTCTGAGAAAGTAGAAATCGGGGACCTCAGAGACTCTCATGGAGCCTTCCTCTTCCTCCTCAGGTGAGCTTTCTTCCATCCTGCAGCACAGGGAAGTCTTGAGGGAAGTCTTGAGTGGCACCCCATCAAGCCTGCAAGGGGAAAGTTTCAGGGAGAATGGCTGGGCCCGCTGCTGACTCCAGTCACCACATCACAAAATCCCTGACTGGACCCAATAGTGGGTTTGGATGGGGTGGCATTTATCCTTATTGGATTATAAGTGTTGCCTCTTCCCACCCTCCAATCTCCTTTCCTACTAATGTCTTTGTACTCCAATGACTACAAATGAATACATTATAAACTTCTCAAAGGAAGGGACTGTATTCCCTCTGTAGGAATTGACAGAGATTCTTTGCTTGACCAAACTTTAGTCAGATTCCTGGGCCTTCTCCTAGGCTCATCTTTGCATTTCCTTGTAAAATCCAGTTTTAACTTAGAACCCTGCTGAGTCAGTTGAGCAAGAACCCCCTACCATTTGTACCTGGTCACCCTCGATATCTGATCCGGTTCCTCTCTCTCCACCATCCCCCGTGTGGGGTCTGCTCACTTTGGCCTGTCTTCTGCAAGAATCCTGTGAGGTGCATTTGCTCTGGATCCCCCGTATCCCCCTTTCTCCTGATGTTTCCTCTTAGGAATTTTCCATCCACTGCCCCTACCCTGCTCCTTGGCTGTCAGTTCCGCCTTGCCTATACCGTATTCAGAGCTGTCCCAATCTCCCCTCCCCACTGTATAAGTCCATCGCAGCAGTCCCTATAGCTATCCTGATGGTCCTGAATAGTCTTCTTTCCCACACTTTAACGACAACCACCGAATAATTTTTCTTTAACAGTATCTCTGCGGGGCCCTAAAGTGGTATCTAGTACAAGACCTTCGGTACATGTTAAATATTTCTAGAATGATGAGACCTGAACTTCCCTCCTGCATGCACTTATCATAGATTGCATGGAAAGTACTGCAGTGGGAGAAAGGGGACAGTTATATGTAAGGAAGGAAGTGACCTACATCGTTAGAGAACTACAAATAAAACATTTTCTAAGAGTGAGAGAGGGAGAGCTTGCTGCTGACCGGCGGAAGTGAGCAGGTCCAAAGGCATCTGACCCCAGGGGCCAAGAATAAGCAAAGGGCAGCATGTTCACAGGCTCAGACTGGACTCCATGCCGCCGCTGGCCCTGGTAGGGAATACGCCTTACCAGGGGATGTGGACCCTTACAAAGCCAGGTTCAGCAAGAGACAGGAGGTGGGCCCCTCATCTTCCTACATCCCACAGAGAGCACAGCAGTGGCGGTGGGGAGCTGGCCAACAGATGTCCCATGGGAGGCTCCCCACCTCTGTCACTCTCCCTTTTTGTAGGGCCCACATGAGAAAGTTACCCTGTCACAGTGGGAATACCCACGCTGCAAGGTGCCAGGAAATCTGGCTGGTGGTGCCAGCTGTTTCTGGGAGTTGTCTGGGAATGCCAGTTGTCGGGCAACTGGAGACCCTAGCCCAGGAAAGCTGCAAAGAAACCACTTGTCCCAGATGAGGCCGAGCTCAGAGGCAGCCCCTCTGGCTGGAAGGTGGGGGTCCAGGTCCCCACTAGCGCATGGTCCGAGCCACACTGTGATCCTGGTGTTTGTAGAGTGCCCTGCTCCTTCCTCATAGACAGCGAAGGAATCGGTTGCTGACAGCTAGATAGGAGGGGCAATTTGGAATTTAAGAAAATAAGAGGGTCAGAAGCCATTCTGTATAAGAGATTCATGAAAACGAAGAGCAGAGTAACAGGTTAATACAAAAAATGGAGTAGCAGGAGGGCTCACAGCAGACCAGACTGATCTGGACAGAAGAGAAAGTGAATGGGGTGTTCTAAAGGCCTGCAGGACACCACAATTTGTTGTAAGACGCTGTCCTGCATCCTCTCCTATCCACCTCTGTTGGCAGTGCCCTGGAGTCAAGTGACAACCGAAAGCGCCCCCCACAAAGGTCCGAATGCTCCGTGGGTGGCAGTGCCTGTGCTGTGAACCACTGACCCAGAGCCCTCGGGGGTTTGCCGATGGATGGTAGGGGCTGAGGTGGGCAGTTTGAGAAATACAGGTGGGCGAGGGTTGGCCAGCTATGGAAACTTTCTGGACTGGGAAGTTAGTCAGAGGGACGAGTCAGTGTGAGTCATGTTGGGGGCAGGTGGTGGCTCCCTGGCGACAAAGGCATGGGTGTGGAGGTTAGGGCCGGGGAGAAAGGAGAGCTGGTGGTCTTTTCCTTTTGTTTTGTATAATTTATGTACCATAAAATGCACATGTTAGTGTAGAATTCAGTGACTATTGGTGCATTCACAGAGTTGTAAAACATCACTGCAATCTTATTTTAAGTGACTGTTTGAGCTTCAGTGAGGCTGAGGACGCAGGCCAGGCCTCAGGGCTGGTAAAGACTGGACGTGGGGTTGAGACAGCCCCTCCTTCAAGGTCATGGCGGGAGCCACAGGCAGTGGGTGGACCAGGTGGACCCCTGGTCCAATGGCTTGGGGTGGGAGCAGGAGGAGGAGGTGACCTAGCCAAAGAGGCACAAGGAGGCCAGGAGCCTGGCTCAGAGCCCACGGGAGGAGAGTGGGGGAGAAGCTGCTGGCAGTGCTCCCAGCAGGGGCAGGGGTGGTGTCAGGGGGTGGGGAAGGCAGGGTGGGGGCAAGTGGGAGTGGGAAGGGAGCCCACTTTCTTGGTGAGGAGAACAGGGAGACATGGAAGCCAAAAGGGCGGTGGGCCACGAGGTGGAGGTGGAGGAGGCAGCGGGCGATCCTGCTGGAAACCCCAGGTCCATTCCTTTAGTCCGCCCTCCTCACCCTCCCATCTACCCTCCTCGCCGTCCCTCCTCTCACCACCTTTCACCGCCTCCTCGCCTCTGCCCTTAGTCCCTTACCCCATCTGCACTCTGGTTTAGTCCAAGCCACCACCCCAGACCTCTGTGCCCACTCCCTGCCCCCTGCCTCCCCCAGTCCCTTCTCCACAGCATTGCACTAAGTGTGACAAAATGTCAGTCTCCCTGAAACGATGCAATAGCTTTGCAGCTGTCATCTCTGGGGAAGAAAACACAATCACTTCAGCAGCGCTCCTCAAGCTAGGCCTCACCTGCGGCCTGGTCTACACCCACCACCCCGTCCATGCCCGCCCCCATCCACGCCCATCCCCATCCACACTCACCCCCATCCATGCCCGCCCCATCCATGCTCACCCCCATCCACGCCCATCCCCATCCACGCCCACCACCCCCCACCCACACTCACCCCCGCTGACGCTCACCCACATCCATGCTCACCCCCATCCACGCCCATTCCCATCCACGCTCACCATCCCCCATCCACACTCACCCCTGTCCACGTCCACCCCCATCCATGCTCACCCCCGTCCACGCCCGCCCCATCCATGCTAACCCCCATCCACACTCACCCACCATCAACGCTCACACCTGTCCATGTTCACACCCTGTTCAGGTCCCCGATCCACGCTCACACACACCCACGTCCCCCCATCCAGGCTCACATCTGTCCACATTCACACCGGCCCACACTCACCCCATCCCATCCCACGGGACCCTGCCTCACAGCCCTGCCCTTCCTCTGCCTGGAACAATCTTCCCCTTCAAATCCACTCATAGGTAGGCCGGCCCTTCCTGCAGGCCTCTTTCCACCCAGCCAGCAAACACCACACAGTCTTCATGTTTCCTGTGGCTTTTCAGCAGGTTGGATTTTTTCCTTACGGTGTCTGGAAAAGGGAGTCAAGCTTCTCACTCCCCTCCCTTGCTACTTTCTCCTCCCTCTGCAGGCTCTGGATCAGGCTGCCAATCTGTAAATGATGTTTTAGGTTTTTCTTTGTTGTTGTTTTGGTGCTGTGAAGACTGCCTTGTTAACACCAGGTGCTGAAAGATTAAAACTTATCAATCACCATCATCAAAGCAAGGAGGGGTAGGATGGTTTCAACTAGTCCCAAATTTCCTGGAGGAATTTGGCCTCTTGTCAATTCCCCTCTCCCGAGGCTGACATTACCAGCAGAACAAAGTCCCCTCCAGCTGCCCACTCTCGGGGTTTACTGAGTTAAAAATCTCTTAGCTTGGGCTCTGTGCTAAGCACAAGAAAGGGACCAACATTTCTTGACTGATAATATATTAGTCGTTTCTTGCAATCTGACTGTGGGACTCTAAGAATAGTATATTTTTCTGGAAGCAGTTTTAACAACCTAGAAAGCTTAATTAAGCTTTCCTGCTGCATTGTTTAAATTGAATTAGTAGCAGAAGAGTATTTTTAGAAGTGAAATGATTATTTCATGTAACAGATACATGTCTGAATATTCTTAAACCTCTATATAGGCCAAAACATAACTAAAGAATTGACTTCACAAGTCTAAAAGTATGAGCGGTTGCTTTTACATACGTCATCACTATCATATCTATTTGTTCAATTTATACCTTGAATTCTTTTTTCCTAAGTACAAAGTGAGCTGGGATTGGAAGAACTTTTAAAAGCACTTTACAAACGTGATAGGCCTGGAGTGATTTTTCAGCTCTTCTCTTCTGGTTTTGCTGGTCTGGGTGGGCTCGCTTCCTAGCTTTCAGTCTTGTTTGGATTTTTTTTTCTTTTATTCAGAGGAACCAGGATATCACTTAGTGGGGACTGCTTTGTGTATCACTTTGGATAGTAAAAGTACCTGATATGGTTTGGTCGTGTCCCCACCCAAATCTCATCTTGAATTGTAACTCCCACAATTCCCACATGTCGTGCAAGGAACCCAGTGGGAGGTGATTGAATCATGGGGACAGGTCTTTCCCATGCTATTCTTGTGATAATGACTACATCTCAGGAGATCTGATGATATAAGGGGGAGTTTCCAGGCACAAGCTCTCTTCTCTTGTCTGCCGCCATGTGAGACACATCTTTTGCCTTCTGCGGTGATTGTGAGGCCTCCCCAGCCACATGGAACTGTAAGTCCAATAAACCTCTTTCTTTTGTAAATTGCCCAGACTCAGGTATGTCTTGATCAGCAGCATGACAATGGACTAATACAGTACCATTAAAAAGTTTTGTTGTGAGGAAGCTGCAGGTTAAAATAGAAAGCAGCCATTTAACTCATGCTTTGAAGTGTACATCTTCTCAGAAACTCGGGTGACCAAAGTGAGGTCCCAGATGGCATATTTTCAAATGAATGCTCTAGCTAGAATGGACATTTAAGGCGCTAGTGAAAAACATGACATGAAAGTGGTCCAAATGAAACTCTCAGATTTCCCTGGGTCTTTCTATATAAGTAGAATAAAGATTGTTTTGATATTGGTAATGTGGAAAATGTAGTTTCCACCACGACTCCTGATGAAGATGACTAAAATATTGATATAAAAATAATGGGAACTGGCCAGGCACGGTGGCTCATGCCTGTAATCCCAGTACTTTGGGAGGCTGAGGCAGGCAGATCATCTGAGGTCGCGAGTTTGAGACCAGCCTGGTCAACATGGTAAAACGCCGTGTCTACTAAAAAAATACAAAAAATTAGCCGGGCGTGGTCGTGGGTGCCTATAATCCCAGCTACTCGGGAGGCTGAGGCAGGAGAATCAGTTGAACCCAGGAGGTGAAGGTTGCAGTGAGCCGAGATTGAGCCACTGCACTCCAGCCTGGGCAACAGAGCTAGACTCCATCTCTAAATAAATAAATTAATTAAATTAAATTAAATAATGGGAACCACCTAATAGAAGTAGAGGAAGTGATCTCGAGTAGGAATCATCTACATTTGCTTGCTACAGGTTTGGCAAAGGGGCTGAGAGGGCTTCTTGGAGAAACCTGAGGGTGAGTTGGGGTGAAGCATGATGAATTCTATTTGAGGAATTTTCCACATCCTCTGAGATAGGTTTGCCAATTCAGATACATCAGTGAGATCATGCAAAGATATGGGACTGGGCAAAACTGTCCCAAAGGAAAGTGGCGTGCGAAGACAACTCCTTGAGGTGGCCACAGGCACAGGCAAAAATCAAGTTGTTGCTTGCTTTCTTTTGATACTTGTGCTATCAGATGATTCTGCTCTTTAATCTCACTTTTTCATGTTCACCTTTAGCATGAGTTTCAGTATTTCTCCATGTCTCTTCCTCTGCCAAACACTGCAAATCCAGGAACCTTTGTAAACAATCATGCACCATTTCTTCTAAATTTGTGTAGTACCTCCTTTGATTAGGGATTTTTTGGTGACCTGCAAAATCTCCAGGCTTCCCTTCATCTTCAGCTACTCACTTAGGTTAGCTTCCTATAGGGTAAACAGAGGTGGGCTCACTTTCATTTCAGGTTTTCTAAATACTGAGCTTAAGTCTTTCTTCAGAAGAGCCATCCCCCACAGCCATGGAGACACGGTCCAGGCTACTCCTACACTCAGCCTATTAGTAATCTCAGAGGCTGCTGCAGGTCAGTGCCAGGCACCAGCACGTTGTAGGAATGTGACTGATGTTACCAATTCATAACATTTCTTTTTTCTTCTTTTTTTTTTTTTAGATGGAGCTTTGCTCTTGTTGCCTAGGCTGGAGTGCAATGACACGATCTCAGCTCACTGCAACCTCCACCTCCTGGGTTCAAGTGATTCTCCTGCCTCAGCCTCCTAAGTAGTTGGGATTACAGGCATGCACCACCACATCCGACTAATTTTTGTATTTTTAGTAGAGATGGGGTTTCACCATATTGTTCAGGCTGGTCTCGAACTCCTGACCTCAAGTGATTCAACTGCCTCGGCCTCCCAAAGTGCTGGGATTACAGGTGTGAAACACCATAACATTTCTTTCCTTAAATTTGGATTTTCTTTCGGAGCAAACATAGGCACTGGTAAAATCATGGTAATTTGTAAGTAATGCCTTGTTACTAAAGCGGTGGTATTTCATCATCTCCCCCCATCCCCACGACCCTCTTCTTCTCTTTTTTCTCCAGTCTCTTTACTCTTCACACTTCCTAAGTCTTCGGAGTTTCTCAGCCACAAAAACTCCCCAAAGGGTGCGGCTTGCTCTTCTGCAGCTGACACAAGGACCCCTGCTGCCACCCTCATCTTCCTGATGCCATTTTCTCGGTGTTCACACAGCTCTTTCTGTGAGCTGTTCATTTTAACTAAAGCTGGACCCCATAGCTTATTTTTGTAGTGACCCCTGAACAACATGCCAACTATTAATATTTTGGCCCTGAATCTGATGTAAATCAATGTTGTGAATTTAATATTAAGCAAAAGCTTAATTGATGAAACTCCAGCTTGTTTTGTTGTTGCTGCTTTTACATAATACGTCAAACAGAGATGGTTCTGGGAAACCTAATGAAAATTGTGTGGCCATGGCACACCAGACAGTCACACAAATAAAAATACATTTGGAATGAAATTCTATTACAAGCCTCATCATAAATGAATCTTACATTAAATAAAGAGATAACATTTTCTGGGCCGGGTACGGTGGCTCACGCCTGTAATCCCAGCAAATTGGGAGGCTGAGGCGGGTAGATCACTTGAGATCAGGAGTTCGAGACCAGCCTGGCCAACATGGCGAAACCCCATCTCTACTAAAAAAAATACAAAAAAATTAGCTGGGTGTGGTGGTGTGCACCTGTAATCCCAGCTACTCGGGAGGCTGAGGCAGGAGAATCACTTGAACCCGGAGGCAGAGGTTGCAGTGAGCTGACACCGTGCCACTGCAATGCAGCCTGGGCGACAAAGTGAGACTCAAAAAAAAAAAAAAAAAAGATAATGTTTTCCAAGATTGCTCTGGTTGAAAAGAGCTGAACTGATCATGTGTGTTTATAAAAGTAGTAGCAATTTAGTACTTGCTTGTAAAAGAATTAAATCTTCCATCTGCCTGCTCAAATAAAATCATAGAGGAAGAAACTGGAAGAAATCAATATTTTCAAATACAAGAGAAAGAAAAACACTTAGGTTTAAAAATATATTAAATATACATGCAAATATATATTATATTAAATGATATTGGCAGACATATAATACTTTTTTGTTTTTTTGTTTTTTTTGAGATAAAGTCTCACTCTGTTGCCCAGGTTGGAGTGCAATGGCACGATCTTGGCTTCCTGCAACCTCCACCTCCCGGTTCAAGCAATTCTCCTGCCGCAGCTTCTTCAGTAGCTGGAATTACAGACACCTGCCACCACGCCCGGCTAATTTTTGTATTTTTAGTAGAGACGAGGTTTTGCCATGTTGGTCAGGCTGGTCTCGAACTCCTGACCTTAGGTGATCTGCCCACCTTGGCAAAAGTGCTGGGATTTTAGGTATGGGCCACTGCATCTGGCCAGTAGACATGTAATACTATGTAGTGATTATGTACATCTGTTTGTTGATATAGATTTTCATAACAGGTGAAGAAAGCAGGTTATAAAACTGCAGAGAAATATGCCATTTAAGTCAGACCACATATGTATGTGTAGGATTCATACGAAAGAATGAAAAGGTAGGCAAATATTCATCAAAAGAGAGGGGGATTAATGAAATTTCAAGCTTTCACTTCACGCTTTTCTTTAGCCTGCAGTATTACTTTTGTAATTAGAATAAGGCTACTTTAATATGATTTAGAAACTATAAAAAATACTACATGGATAGAGAATTCCTGCAAGGAGACTGGGATTAAAGTACACTTCTGTACTAAATAAAAAAAGACCAGGTCTTCCCTTTTAGGGTAGTCAATCCTGTAATTCCAGCACTTTGGGAGGACGAGGCCAGTCGTTCGAGACCAGCCTGGCCAACATGACGAAACCCTGTCTCTACTAAAAATACAAAAATTAGCTGGGTGTGGTGGCATGCACCTGTATTCTCGGCTACTCGGGAGGGTGAGGCAGGAGAATCACTTGAACCTGGGAGGAGGAGGTTGCAGTGAGCCAAGATCACACCTCTGCACTCTAGCCTGGGAGACACAGAGAGACTCAATCTAAAAAAAAAAAAAAAGAAAAGAAAAGAAAAAAAGATTAAATAATCAATGCACAGGACTCAACAGTAATAGCTCAAAACATAACTGACCTAGATTCTTTCAAATAGCAAGATCAGATTAATAATATTATAGCTGGATTTTATATTTTTCTCTTAAAATTCTTTGCCTGCTCAATTAAAGAAAGGATACATACCCAAAGAAAGCAAGATACGACGACTGTTTTTTTATATACAATTTTAAATCCCTATCATTTATTTAAAATCTAGACGTAGCTTTTATCTATTGAATTAAACTGCATACCATCAAAGAGGGTGTAATTCTTCAGTCAATAAATCTAATGGTGCAGGTCAGTGCCAGGCACGAGCAAGTTGTAGGAGGACGTTTGGTAGATAATTCCTTCCTGTACATTTTTATTCTAAAGAATGGTACCAAAACAGTGTTGGAAACTGAGGAAAAAAGCAAATATGGCATCCAAATGCTTTACAGAGGAGTACTTCCTAGTACTTTACAGAATTTTCCATTTGATTTTATGTTCAAACACATTAATTTCATGGTGTCTTACTTTCAGCAGGTTTCAGTCCTTGAGGAGCGCTTACTAGGATGGTAATTGTTTGATCAACAGATTAAGTAAATTGGAAGACTCTCCAAGTGAAAATTTAAAATTACCGCAGTTTTGGCCTGATGCTGATGTTAACCAGCAAGAACAGAATCTGAAACCAGATGAGCTGTTAGTACTGCTTTCTCTGTTTTACAGCCACAGTGACAGCAGTTCCCTGGCTTCTGGAAGGAGTGTTGGTCTATCCAAAAAATGTACTAACAGATATGTAAAGTAAGTTGCATCTCTAGCTTTGATTTTTTAAATCGAGATATTATATACCATACACTGAATTTTACCTCAATTCGATGGTTTTCGGTACATTCACAAGGTTGTGCAACCATCACTGCTATCTAATTCCAGACCATTTTCATTGCCCCCAAAGAAACTCGATACCCATTAGCAGTTAGTACCCATTTTCTTCTCCCCTCAGTTTCTGGCCACTAGCTACTTTCTGTCCCTAGGGATTTCTTATTCTGGACATTGCATGCTAATGGAATCATACATGTGATCTTTTGTGGCTGGCTCCTTTCATTTCATTTTCACGTCATAATGTTTTCAAGGTTCATCCATGTTGTGGCATGTGTCACTAACCCATTCCTCTTTATGGTTAAATAATATTCCATCATATGGATATACTAGATTTGATTCATCCATCCATCCATTGATGGGCACTTTTTGGCTATTATGAACATTCATGCACTAGTTTTTGTGTGGATGTGTTTTCAGTTTTCTTAAGTGCCTAGAAGTGGAATTACCAGCCATGTGGTAACTCTGTTTAACCTTCTGACGCACTGCCAGACTGAGCCAGTGTGCATAGTTCACACATTCCCACCAGTAATGTATGAAAGTTTTAATTTATCCATTCTTGTCAAGGCTTATTATTCTCCACCTATTTGTTTATAGCCATCTTAGTGTGTGTAAAATGGTATCTCATGGTTTTGATTTGCATTTTCCCAGTGACTAATTATGTTGAGATCTTTTCATGTGCTTTTGGACATTTGCATATCTTCTTTGGAAAAATGTGTATTCAAATCCTTTGACCATTTTTTCTTTGAATTTTTTTTTGAGTTGTAAGAATTCTTTATATATTCTAAATACTAGACCCTTATCAGACATATAATTTGGGACAATTTTTCCCATTCCGTGAGTTGTCTTTTCACTTTCTTGATAGTGTCCTTTAGGCACAGGTTTTTAATTTTAATGAAACACAATTTATCTATTTTTTCTTTGGTTGCTTGTGCTTTTGGTGTTATATCAAATAATCAAATGCTTAGTCAGATGTCATAAAGGTTTACATCTACATTTTCTTCTAAGAGTTTATTTTCATTCTAAGACCTATTTTCATTTAGGTCTGCCATCCATTTGCAGCAATTTTTGCCTATGGTATGAAATAGGAGTTCAATTTCATTGGTTCATATGGCTATCTCACTGGCACCATTTGTTTAAAAGATTATACATTCCGTCATTGATTTGTCTTGGCACCCTCATCAAAAATAAATTGACCATAGTGTAATGGTTGATTTCTGAGATCTCAATTCTATTCCATTGATCATGTGTTTATCCTTATGCCAGCATCACGTAGTCTTGATTATAGTAGCTTTGCAGTAAGTTTCGAAGTGGGAAGTGTGAATCTTACAACTTTTTCTTCAAGATTATTTTGCTATTCTGGGTCCCTTGCATTTCCGTATTACTTTAGGATCAGCTTGTCCATTTCTGCAAAGAGTGCAGCTGGTATTTTGATAGAAATTGTTGATCAATTTGGGGGGTATTGACATCTTAGCAATATTTTCTCCCAATCGTGAACATGAAATTTCTTTTTTTTTTTTTTTTTTTTTTTTTGAGACGGAGTCTCGCTCTCTCGCCCGGGCTGGAGTGCAGTGGCCGGATCTCAGCTCACTGCAAGCGCCATTCTCCTGCCTCAGCCTCCTGAGTAGCTGGAACTACAGGCGCTCGCCAGCTGTTTTTTGTATTTTTCAGTAGAGACGGGGTTTCACCGTGTTAGCCAGGATGGTCTCGTTCTCCTGACCTCGTGATCCGCCCGTCTCGCCTCCCAAAGTGCTGGGATTACAGGCTTGAGCCACCGCGCCCGGCCGAAATTTCTTTATATTTATTCAAATTATCTTTGGTTTTTAATGATGTTAAATCCAAGTATTCTTTGTGATGCTGTTGTAAATGGAAATTTTTGTGTTGTTCATTGCTAATGTATAAAAATCAATGATCTTTGTATATTAATCTTGTATCCTGCAACCTCATTGGACTTATTAGCTCTAGTAATATTTCGGTGTGAATCCCTTAATATTTTTTACATACAAGATCATGTCATCTGCAAATTGTTTTACTTCTTCCTTTCCAATTTGGATGCTTTTTATTTCATCTTGCCTACTGCTTTGGCTAGAACCTCCAGTACAAGGTTGAATAGAAGTGATGAGACAGAACATCCTTGTTTCATTTGTGATCTTTGGGCGGGGTGGGGGAAGGCTTACAGTATTTTGTGTCAACATATCAGCTATGAGTTTTTCATAGATGTCCTTTCTCAGGATGAAAAAGTCCATTTTTGGGTTTTTGAATGTTTTCATTTAAGAGTTTTGGATTTTGCCAAATATTAAATGCTTTTTCTATACGCATTGAGATGATCATGTTGTTTTTGTCCTTTATTCTAATAATATGGTGTACTACATTGATTTCTGTATGTTGAATTTTGAATTCCTGAGATAAACCTCACTTGCTTATGGTGTATATTCCTTTCTGTATGTTGCTGGATTTAGTTTCATTAGTATTTTGTTGAGGATTTTTGCATCTATATTGAGGGCTATTGGCCTGTAGTTGTTTTCTTTGCCTGATTTCTAATGTGGGTGATACTGAATTGGGAAGAGTATCCTCCTTTTCTGTTTTTTGGAAGAGTTTGTGAATAATTGGTGGTATTCTGTAAATGTTTGATAGAATTCACCAGTGAAGACATCTGCTCCTGGACTTTTCCCTGTGGGAAGTTTGTTGTTTTTAAGAGATGGGAGTCTCACTCTCACCTAGGCTGGAGTGCAGTGGTGTGACAATAGCTCACTGCAGCCTTGAACTTGTGGGCCTAAGGGATGCTTCCACCTCAGCCTCCCAAGGCGCTGGGACTACAGGTGTGCACCACCACACCTATTTTTTTTTAATTTATATATTTTTAGAGACAACGTCTCATTATGTTGCCCAGGCTGGTCTTAAACTCCTGGCCTAAAGCCATCCTTCTGCTTCAGCCTCCCAAGTAGTTGGCATTACGGGTGTTAGCCACCATGCCTGGCTGTGGGAATTTTTTGATTACTCATTAATTTAATCTCTTGTTTAGACTTACTTAAAGTTTTTATTTCTTCTTCAGTTTTGATAGTATATGTCTTTGTAGAAATTTGTCTGTGTCATCTAAGTTCCCTAATTTGTTGTCATATGAACTCTTATTTTTATTTCTGTAAGATTGGTAGTAATCTTTCATTCCTGACTTTGGTAATTTGTCTTCTCAATTTTTTTTTTTTTTTTTTTTTTTTTTCTAGGCTGGCTAAGGGTGTGTCAACTTTATTGACTTTTTCTAAGAATCAGCTTTTGGTTTGATTTTCTCTATTTTTCTTTCTATCCTCTATTTCATTTATTTTGATTCTAATCCATATTATTTCTTTGTTCCGCTTGCTTTACATTTAGTTTGCTAGCCTTTTCTGGTTTCTGAAGGTTTAGAGCTAGGTTATTGATTTGAAGCTTTTAACAGAGACATTTATAGCTATACACGGTCCTTTAAGTGATGGTTTAGCTGCATCTCATAAGTTCTGGTATGTTCTGTCATTTTCATTACTCTCTTAAGGGACTTTCCTTTTCCCTTGTGATTCTTTTCTTTGACCCATTGGTTAAAAGGAGTGTACTGTTTAATTTCCACATTTTTATAGGTTTCCCAAATATTCTTCCAATTTTTAATTTCATCCCACTGCAGTCAGAGAACATGTTTTGCATAATTTCAACTATTAAAATTATGCCTTCTTGATGGATTGTCCCTTTTATTATGTAATGTCTTTGTCTCTACCAACAATTTTTATCTTAAAGTCTGTCTGATGTTATATCCACTCAAGCTTTTTTCTTAAAGTTTACATGTATTTTTTTCATCCTTTTACTTTCAGCCTACTTGTGTCATTGAATCTAAAGTATAATAATAATAATTAATAAATAAATAAATTAATTAATTAATTTAAAAAATATTCTTACCTGCATCTGGAACAAAAGGAATTGTTAAAATAAATATGTAAAAGGAGAAAAAAAAAAAAACAGTGTTTCTTAGTGGGCAGCATATAGTTGGACCATGATTTTTATCCATTCTACCACCTTTGCCTTTTGAGTGTTTAATCCATTTATGCTTAATGCAATTATTGATAAGGTAGGGTTTAGTCTGCCTTTTTTTTTTTTTTTTTTCATCGAGACAAGGCCTCACTATGTTATCCATGTTGGCCTTTAACTCCCAGGCTCAAGCAATCCTCCTGCTTCAGCTTCCCAAAGTGCTGGGATTATAGGCATGAGCCACTGTGACCAGCCTTGTTGTTTTCTGTTTTTTTGTTCCTTTATTCCTCCATTACTTCCATGTCTTTTCTTAGCAGCTATTTTCTAGTGTACCATTTTCTTTGTTGTAACTTTTACTATATATTCTCTAGCTATTTTCTTAGTGTTTTCCCTGAGGATTATAACATTTCGATTTATAACTACCTAGTTTGGAATAATGCTAACTTCAACAGTATAGAAAAATTTTCTTCCTCTGTAACTCTTTTCCCTCCGCCTTCCTTTGTAATGTTGTCATACAAATTGTTTTTTCACTTTGTGCCCAGATTTTTAATTATTGTTTTATGCCGTTGCCTCAAATCAGATAGGAGGAAAATAAGTTACCAAAAATGCATTCGTACTGCCTTTTGTATTTACCAATATAGCTACCTTTACCAGTGCTATTTCTTCATGTGCATTTGAGTTACTATTATCTTTTCATTTCAGCCTTAAGTTCTCTGTTTATTATTTCTTGTAGAGCAAACTTGCTAATAAATTCTGTTTTTATCTGGGCATGACCTATTCATTTCTGAAGGATAGTTTTGCTGGAAATAGAATGCTTATTTGATAGTCATTCACTTTCAGCACTTGGAATACGTCATCTCACTGTTTTCTACACTCCATAGTTTCTGATGAAGATCCCTAGCACATGAGTCACTTCTCTCTTTGCTTACAAGATTCTTTGGACAGTGTGATTTTGTATCCAGGCATGAATCTCTGAGTTTATACTACTCAAGGTTCATTGAGCTTCTTGGGTATGTAAATCAATGCTTTTCATCACATTTCAGTTTTTGGCCATTATTTTTTCCCCAATATTCTACCTCTTTCTCTCCTCTCTTCTGGGACTCCAATTATGCATATATTGGTATGCATGATGGTGTGCCACAGGTCTCTGAGGCTCTATTCATTTTTCTTTATTCTTTTTTCTGTTTCTCAGACTAGATAAGAGTTCTTCTCATGAATTTTTCAATTCAGTTATTGTATTTTCAACTTCATGATTTATATTTGGTTCTTTTAAAAATAATTTTTCATTTTCTATTTAGTGAGACATTTTCATACTTTTAGTTCTTTACACATAATTTTTCTTTAGTTCTCTGAACCTACTTAAAATAGCCAATTTAAAGTATTCATCTAAAAATCCAATGTCTAGACTTTCTCAGGTGCAGTTTCTATTTTTTATTCCTCCCATATATGGAACATACTTTCTTCTTTATGTGTCTCATAATTTTTCTGTGGAAAACTGGACATTTCAAAGAACAATGTGGCAACTCTGGAAATCATACTTACCTTTTTATCTCCTTGCTAAGGGTTTGATGTACTTGCTGAGTTTTTGGCTCGTTTAGTGACTATTCTGAACTAATTAGGTAAAGTCTATATTCTTTATAGTGCATGGACACTGAAGTCTCTGCTAGGGTCGTTTAGTGGTCAGCTAATGATTGGACAGAAATTTCCCTAAACATTACCAAGGGAGTTTTCTTACTGTGCTACGTCTCCAAGTCTGTACTAAGGGCTCTGGGTGCCTGTTGGGGCACCCCTTCAACACTGAGCCAGGAAGGCGACAGGAAGGAAGCTGCCTTTGGCCTCACTTTCTGCTTGTGTGTCAAAGTCAACCTACGGTGACAGCTCAAGATATTCTTAAGTCTTTCCTGAGCAGGAGTATAACCCTTGGCATATGCAAAGCTCTATACATACACATGACCATCTAAATTCCTAAGAATACCAGAACTTTTTGAGGTCCTTATGGACATCTCATTCCCTAGCTTTTCCTTTTACGTTTTTGGTTAGCCTATTGTCTGCTCCAAGGGTTGGCCACCACTTGAGGCAACCACAAAATTAACCAATTGCCTCTGAGTCTTTCTTGATTAACGTCCCTGGGAAAAAGGCTTTTCACACCTGGCAAGCTCCAATCTGGTAAAATAAAGACAGTCTTGCAAATGAGGTCTTCCAGGGACCTGCCTGACAGGTCAAATAATGACAATTCTCTGGGAATGAGGCTTTAAAGGAGTTCTAAGTCCATTCTGCCCCCTCTAGTGGCTTCCAGGCTGCTACTTTTCACCTTCATTGTATACTGTTGGTTTTCAAGGATACAACAGAGATGGAAGGGGGAAATACCTCGTTGTTCATACCGAGATTCAATCATTTCTCTTGAATAAATACTCCACCATTGACATTCTGAGCATTCACATGGTTCAAGCTCAATTATTCTATAAACTGCAGTAACTGAGAGAGGCAACCAAACTGGATGAAGTATGAGTTTTTAGCCACACTCCAAATGAATGTTGCCATAATTTTTCAGAGGCCTGGACAATCCTTTCATTATGTATCTATTTTAAAAATCTTGGATCATTAAGACTCAAAAATCACCATAAGAAACAAAACCTGATATTCTTTAACACAGGTAGCAACGATAATCCACACTTGTTGAGTGGGAAAAAACCCGGCTAACCCTTGAAAGTCTCTTAATTACATATAGAAATAATCTCCGAATGCTACGCCTTCTGCCCAGCCACCACACTGGCTGCTATACTTTCCGTCTCCAAAGTACAATGGGACCACACATACAGTCATGCTTCAAAGGCTGTGAAGCAAGCTCTTTTCCTGACCAAGAATATCAGTCACTTGGCTATGATCAATCCCTTTCCTAGAGACACCGGCATCACTTTCAGATCTATTAGCTGATGACACGGGAAGGTAGTTCCTCCCTGTAGGCACAGTGAGACTTGAACGATGTTTTTTTTGTTTTTGTTTTTGTTTTTTTGAGACGGAGTCTCACTCTGTTGCCCAGGCTGGATTGTAATGGTGTGATCTCAGCTCACTGCCACCTCTGCGTGACGGGTTCAAGCAATTCTCCTGCCTCAGCCTCCCGAGTAACTGGGACTACAGGTGTGCGCCACTATGCCTAGCTAATTTTTTGTATCTTTAGTAGAGACGGGGTTTCACCATGCTGGTCAGGCTGGTCTCAAACTCCTGACCTCAGGTGATCTGCCGTCCTCGGCCTCCCAAAGTGCTGGGATTACAGGAGTGAGCCACCGCTGAGACTTGATTTTTAGACAGACATAGAGCTATTTCAAAATACAAACTTTATAAAAACCCCCTTTGTTTGAAGCACAGACAAGATATTCACTGAGTTTCTGGGAAAATGTATGAGAACTTCAAGAGGAGCAAGCAGGAGTGAATGAAAACCACAAAAATGAAGGCATAATAAAATGAGCAGGGTAATGTAAGGATCCATTTAAAGAGTCTTGAAGAGAGTGTGTTTATGAGTCTGTGAAATGAATTTACATCTCAATTTTTAATTGTATCAGGTTGCATTAGTGTTGGTCCAGTTAGAAATCCATGTTCATAAATCATCATAATACAAATGTTTTGATTTATGCTGAGGCAATGTATTAAGTACTTTATAGCAAAGATTCGAATTTCTGATTTTTCATTCAGGAAAGAGAAACAACTTTACTACTAATAATTTTAAAAACTGGCTTTGAAAGTCCCCAGAGACTACAAAATAGTTATGTATTTTAGAGAAAATTATACGCAGAGCCTCATAAGCCAACTGGTGTTGAAGCCTTTTTTTTCCCTAGACTGTAAAGATTTTAATTTGTAATGCTCAATGTAAAACAGGAGTGAGATGTACATTACACTAGTCAGACAAGCTGGAGTGTGAAAGGTCTTAGTGAAGCACAGTGACCAAAAGATATTTAATGTACACCTCACTTTTCCATAAGAGAAGGGCCAGGTAACAAAGAAGTACATCACTCTTATCCGTTAGCCGGAGTGGATCCTCCGCCCAGGCCAGGGCTCTTTTGAATAGGGATCATTTAATTATTATGTATTTTAAGAGTGTGCTCAAAACATGTATTAACTGAAGATGCAGCATTTCATCCATACAATGTTATGTAATTAAGGTTTCTGGTATGATAACAATTGGACATACTGATGAATACTGATAGGGTAATCCACTAAAATGGGCCCCCTTTGCACTACATCATATGAAGGCCTATGCTCATGAGGCTATCCTGGACTTTAAAATTTACCACTAACCACACGAGAGCTCACTGAAGTAAACTTACCTGAACAGAGATACTTTCCAAGTAGCTCACTTTTTTTGCATTACTATTATTGTGTGAAATACTTTTCTACCTAGCGTAACTGTTGCTCCAGAAAACAACATATATAGTAACTTCAGACTTGCTTTTCTGCAAAGTTTTGGACACAATTCAAAAATACAGCATGTAGGCAAATTTTCCCCAGTTGATAACACTCCTTTATAATATCAAAAGATTAAGAATGACATCGATGAATCCAGCATAAAATTTCCACAATGAACAGCACCAGGGAAACCATTTAAGTTCCACTTCTCATCAATTAAGTTCAGGTGCTATACCCAAGGATTAAGGTTGAGACTGCCCAAAGGTTGTCTGCCCAGCCCACTGCTGTTGTTTAACACACCGTAGTTAGGTAGAGAAAGAATGCTTGGATTATAAGCATCTTTGTAAAATTTCAAACAAGGTAAAACTAATGTATTACCTTATCACAATGAGAGTCCTGAATACCAAGTTAGCACATTTCATAGCTCCATTCCATGACATATGATTGTAGAGGATGAAATAGAAAAATGTAGCAAGACATTTACTGTCACTTAAATGACAGGTAGCAGTCACTTAGGCCTGAAGCACAATTGTGAAGTTTCATGCCACATTTTCACCGGCTAACTTATATGCATGTAGAGGTTATGTTAAAACTTCAGTTATTCCAAAGGATGAAAGTGTTACATTTTGATACAGATCTTCAGTTCCTATTTTACTATAAGCCTTTGAAATGTTAAGGCTGAATAGACCAAGTTATGAAAAGGGACAAGAGGAAGTAAGAACAGTGCAGATACAGTGGGAACACATGGTAACTTTCTGCCTTCTCCATTCTACGTGGATGGTGTGCTTTCCGGGCAGCAGGTGGTGTGACTGTAAAAAGATCACACATTTGTCAGTAACTATGTAGGATTTTTGGCACTGTTAGAGCGTAGCATTATAAAGTCAGGGCGGCTAATAAAAATTCCATCAACCAAATTTTTGATAAGTCTGAAATTTAAAAAATATAATTTTTCTACCAAGAAAATCCTTAGTTCTCCATTCAGCCCTGCCTTTTAGAAAACTTACATCATTAAAAAACATTTTAAAAAAAGAATCACTTCACAGCAACCAGATGAACATCTGGCAGCAAAGCAACATTAAAATGCCATCCTTTGAAAGGAAGAGCAAATACGTGACTCCTTCATGAAGAGCAGTTCTTTCTGGCAGGGTGGAGGCTCACAGACTTTCTGTTTATGGACTTTTGCAGAAGTCCAAGGCTGAATTTGGACCTGCTTTTCCTGTATTTTCTCAGTTGCATCTGGACAGTATGCTAAGTATACAAGAAACGAGGGTCAAAATGAAGACAATGTCATGCATCAGGTGACCAAGTAAATGTGCACAGCTTGTACTTAGAATCATCCTGTTAAAAACTAGTAGTGGAAGTAGCTGAAGCCTGTCTTTCATGTGTGACAAAAATATTTCAAAGTCAGTATAAACTTAATCATAAACCCATCAAAAAAGAACACTGAGGTCTTATTTCAATGTGTGTTTTCTCCCCCCTTTCTCATTGTATGGAAACTGTTTATATTGAGAAAGAAAAAAAAATCAGATCCTGTAAAGCTTCAAATATTCCTCAAATTCTTCTCATATAAAAAAAACTTATCAGAAAAATAAAAAATTTCAAAATCATTTTTCTGCAAACATTTTTAAAAAATAAGAAGTGTATTTTATTACAATCTACATTTTTGTTTTTAAAATCCCTCACAAAAGTCTGTTGCTACATTGTAAAACTTATAAACAAGGCTGGAACTTCCAGAGGGTGTGTGCTCTGGGATCCTCACTGAGCCTCCATGGGAGCCTCACTTTGCCGCCAACTCAGGCACCCTACCCTGCTACTCAAGACCATTGAGGCCATGGGGTTTTCTGAAACTCCTCAAAAACTAACAAGTTTCCATTGGAGACACTGTGGAAAATATGCTCTCAGGGAAATAACTCTCTGGGGAAAACAAGGGAGAGGAGAGGAAGCATCATTGAAGGTATGCGTGTTCAAAAGGGAATCTGGCTAGATTATCAAATCACTGTTCTCCAGGCACCTGAAACTTGCTTTAAATTAGATTTGGGGAGGCCCATCAATCTAAATGGTTTGTGTAAAAGACACACTCACATAAAAAGGAAAAACACAGAAGACAAATGGGTCCTTAATTTGGGGGATATATTCCAACTTGGGGGAAGGGTGAAGGCATTTTAGCTCTGAAGCTCAATCACGACATTTCCAGAGAGTTCTGCAGTGCCCCCGCATTGGACAGGACAGAATGGAAGAGTGTGCTGGACTGGCTGGATTCCCCAGTGTCAAGCTGGCAGCGCTCCTGAGGCTCTTGAGTGTTTATCAACTCAGCAGGTCAAAAGTCTGCAGACACTGGGTGGAGCAGCAGTAAGCCACAAAACTAACAGTTGTCCTCCTGGAAGGGGAAAAGGAGAGAAGAACACTGTGAGTTCAAGATTAAAGTCTCTGATTCTTTCTGTTGAAAACTGTCTCTTTTTTTTTCTTTGTTAAAATGGAGGATTAGCCATGGTCGACAAACTGCATAATAGAAATTTAAATTTCCTTTTAAAACTGAGCACTGGAATCAGGTGAAATATATACATGTGAATGTTCATTTTAATAGCAGTGTTCAGAGGATATACTATCCCTAAAGCAGAAACTAAGAAAAAAAAAAAATCTTTTCCACTTTACGTTTTGAATTCTGCTTACTAGAACCAACAGTGCAATCACAGAATTTGAAGTCCATTATAAAAATCATGTAACAGAAAATGTCACCAATTTAGCCAGAACACATATATACCAGAGCTTAACAACATAATTTTAAGGAATTTATCCTACAAATATATGTATACACATAGATTGCTCATAGAGGTCATTTCAGAATCTGAATAATACAGTTCAAAGGTCTTCCCACATATCAGAGGTTTGGGCACCTTTGTGCAGTGAGTCACAAACTCCAGGGGGCCTCCGACTCACTCTGGACAGTTTCAGCTGCTAGATGCCTTGTTTTCCTGCCAAAAGTGCTATCCTCTGGTAAGGGAAGAACAGTCTCTTGTTGTTTCTACAAGACCCCCTGTGCTAATTGTCTTCTATTTCCTCACCCCCAACACAGTCCGCCTTTCTCTGTGGCCCAGGAAGGGGACCTCTGTAGACTTTACCAGCAAAGCTGCCTCAACTCCAGCTTCTGGTTAGGCCAGTGGGAGGCACCAGCAGGAGGCACCAGCAGGGGGCTGAAGGACAGGAAGAGGGAAAGTTGAGTATTTCCACCCCACTTCCTCTCTACCTCTGGGACTGGAGATTCTATCAGGCAGGCCCCCTTTGCCACTTCTAGTTCTTGCCAGGCTCCAGAGCTCCCTTTGCCCTTCAGGCCCAAGGATTAAGCACGGTAAGGGCTTCCTAATGCTGTGAGTCCCTGTGTGCCTCATTATCCTTCTGGATGCTCTGCACCCTGCCCAAACTTCAGCCAATTGTCCTTCTTCATTGATTTCTCTTCAAAGTCTCAGCCAAATGTGCATTTTGTTTTTCAGCCCTGATGAATACAGTATGTGTTATGAGAAGTGGCCTAACAAAGCAGCTCATCCAAGTGACATTCTGAGGTTGGGCTGGTGAGTACATGAATGGCTTTCTTACTAGGGAGAAGTGGGACCCTGCTAATCTGTAGCATGTGGTGGCATCGCAGTTACTCAAATATCACTGGAACAGAAGGTAACAGGAGGGCAAGGCATTGGGACAGCAAGTGGCTGTGGCACTTGATTGCTATGGCATCATGGTGATTCCAAGTTTGTGGGGTGAGATGACTTCTTTTGACTGTGCTGAAGAGATTCCGAAAAGAAAATGATAAGCTTAGTCCTTGAGATCTCAACTCAAAGCATGGGTAGAGAATCAGAAAGTTTTTATGGTGGCCTTAAGTGAATCCTTATTTTATGAACCTGCAAGGGACATGGCTGAAGCTAAATGTAGAGGTTTCAGGATCACATGCCAGATAAAGATATATTTATGCTAAGTCTCTTACGCTAAGGTAAAAGATGCTGTTGGGAAAGAGTGGGAACTTGAGACTTAATATGGGAGCCTCTAGACAGGCACAAATCTAAGAGCCTTGACTCTCTAGCACCTCTAAACATTTCTTCATATCAGAAACAGATCTTTCCACCTTCTACGAAAACTAGCATTCCCTTGGATACAAATGTTTCAATGGCTTCCTCTGTGGTGGTTATCTAAAAACTTTTCAGGACCCACCACCATCAATACTCATCGCCTCTAGGGCCAAAAAGGGTAAAATCCTAGCATGATCCAGAGATCACTGCAAGGTCTACTCCTGGAGGAAATCATGTACATGCTGACGGAGTTGCAGGATCTTGTCAAACTATATTAGCAGGAACCTGGAGGGCACACATGGAAATGGATTCTAAGTACATTAGCCAGCAAGAATGAATGTAAGATTGGATCAGGCCAACAGGGGTACTTCACCTATACCTCAGAATATGATACATTAAGCACCTGGGAGTGGTTAACAAAAGGCTTGACTCATTGGAGGCCAACAGCCGATGAGACAGCTGTGCTAGACTCCCCTTGCAGATTCTAGAGGGAGGATAAATGGAAATGCAGAGAGGACCCAAGGTGGCGGATCCTGCTCAGCCACCTCCTGAAAATCTCCAGGAGGGCCAAGAAGTCTTTTCTTCCCTAAGGCTAAATATATTTGCAAGGGGGAATACAAACTGGAAGTAGCAAGCACCCTTGATGCCTCAATAGATACATGATTATCAGAGGTGAGAGAGAAATCCTGCAAGAGTTCACATGCCTGCTACATCAGTGCAGTTTCAAATGGAAAAGAAGAGTTATATCCAGAACTGCCCACTACAGAGAAACAGATACACACTTGGTGGATCCCTCTGGATTTTGGGAGAAAATATATTTCAGTGGGAACTTCTGGTTCCACCAAGATGGGGTAGGCCCCATTCTTCCCAGGTCTTCTCCACTACACCTGAAACACTCTGAACAAAATACAACAAATAAGCACAGGCAAGCTCTGAAAGGGAGAATGAAGGCAGACAGCCCAGGGACAGAGGGACTTGAGGAACAACGCAGTGCTGGCGAGTTCCCTGGGTACCTTATTGCTCTCTATATCTTAAATAGAATGCTGTAGAAACCTCCAATCCAGAACCAGTAACATGCCCAGATGAAATTGGATCCAAGTAAAGTAAGCCAAAGGCCAGGGATAGGAAAATCTACAGAGACAGAAAGTAGATAAGCAGTTGCCTAGAGCTAGATATGATGGGGATAGAGGGACAGGGGCAAGAGCTAAATGTTCAGGGTTTCCCTTAGGGTGAGAAAATGTTCTGAAATGGATTAGGGTGAGGGTTGCACATATCACTGAATGTACTAAGAAACACTGAATTGTATACTTTAAATGGATGAAACTATATGATATGTGAATTATCTCAATAAAGCTGTTAAGAAATAATAGAGATGAAAGGAGAAATAGATAAATCCATAAATAGAGTTGGGGACTTCAATACTTTACTCTCAGCGACTGATAGAATTACTAGATAGAAAATTAGTACAAGTACAGAAAAACTGAACAACACAATAAAAAAAAAATCTGACATATACAGAATACTATCCAACAGTGGCAGAATATACGTTGTTTTTCTCAAATGCCCATGGACCATATACCAAGTCACAGCTGAAATCTGCCTACCTGGACAGAGCTGCTAGAGCCATAAACTGGTAGGAACACTTAAATGAGAATGTTTACAAAATGTGGGCAAAAAACCACACCTTAAAAAATTTAAAAGATATCATACAAATTATGTTCTCAAACTACAAGGGAATTAAACTAGAAATAATAAAAGATAGCTGGAAAATTCCTAGATATTTGGAAATTAAACAACTTAATTCTAAATATTTAGGTGAAAAAAGAAATCTGAAGAGAAATAAAACAAATTTTCAACTAAATGAAAATGAAATACAAGTCATCAAAAAGTAACAGGATGCAGCCAAAGCAGTACTTAAAGGGAAACTTAGAGTACTAAACACACATGTTAGAAAAGAAAGGTCTAAAATTAATAACTCATATTTCTACCAGGAAACTACAGAATGAAGAACAATTTAAGTTTAAAGCAAGGGGAAAAATCATAGAGTATGTTCTTTGACTATAATAGAATCAAACTAGAAACCAATAACAAAAAAACAAGAGGAAAATCTTCAAACATATAGAAATTAAACACCACAGTTCTTTGACCCATGGATCAAATGACCACACTTTCGCAGGTCAAAAGGAAATATCAAAGGAACTTAAAACATACACAAACTGAACGAAGATGAAAATACGATTCAAAAATCAAAGATTTTGGTACATAGCTAGAAGACAGCAGTGCTGAGGAAAATTTATATCACTAAATGCTTACATTACAAAGAAGCTTAGATTATTGATTTGAGACTTTTCCTCTTTTCTAATGTAAGTACTTAGTGCTATAAATGTCCTCTTTTAGCTTTTAAAAACCTAAAAAAAGAAAATAAGCCCAAAGCAAGCAGAATAATACCAAATAATGAGGAGAAACCAATGAAATCAACCACTAGGATTATGAATAACAATAAAACTGATAAATCTTGAGCAAGACTGACAAAGATAAAAAGAGAGAACACACGAATTAATATTAGAAATGAAGCAGATGATATCACCACAGATCCTACAGCCATTAAAAAGATGTATAGGAATACCAGGGACAACTGTATACTAATAAATCTGACAACTTACAAGAAACAGTCTAGTGTCTAGAAAACTACAAACTACCAAAACTCAACTGTGATGAAATAGACAACCTAAATAGTCCTACAACCATTAAATAAATTGAATTTATAATTTAAAAAAGAAAACAAATTTCCCTGCCCAGATGGTTTCACTGAAGAATTCTAACAAAGAGTAAAAAAATAAATTTTTGAAAAGTTTTACACAATTTCTTCAGGAAAAAACAGAAGAAGAGGAACACTTCCTAACTCATTTAATGAGGCCAGTATTATCCTGACTCCAGAACCAGACAAGGATAATACAAAAACAGAAAATTACAGACCAACATCTTTCATGAACAAAGATTTTAAAATCTTCAACAAAGTATTAACAAATTAAAGAAATGTACAAAAAGAATTAGACATCATGATCAAGTGGGAGTTATTCCAGGCATGTGAGGCTAGTTCAATATTTGATAGTCAGTATCACCCACCACATCAACAGGCAAAAGAAAAACCATATGATTATATCAATGGACTCAGAAGAAGCATTTAACAAAATAGAACACTTTTTCATGATTAAAACTCTCAGCAAACTACATAGAGAGGAAATCTTCCTTAATTTAATAAAGAGAACATACCAAAAACCCATACTTATCAGTAGGGTTAACACATTATACTTAAGAGATTATATTATACTTAACACATTATATATATTATTATAGTTAATACATTATACTTAACAGTGAAAGGCTGAGTATTTTCCCTTTAAGATTGAGAACAAGGCAGCTGGGCGCGGTGGCTCACGCCTGTAAACCCAGCACTTTGGGAGGCGGAGGCAGGCAGATCACGAGGTCAGGTGATCGAGACCATCCTGGCTAACATGGTGAAACCCCATCTCTACTAAAACTACAAAAAAATTTAGCCAGGTGTGGTGGCAGGCACCTGTGGTCCCAGCTACTTGGGAGGCTGAGGCAGGAGAATGGTGTGAACCCAGGAGGCAGAACTTGCAGTGAGCTGAGATCACGCCACTGCACTCCAGCCTGGGTGACAGAGCGAGACTCTGTCTCAAAAAAAAAAAAAAAAAAAAAGATTGGTAACAAGACAACAACGCAAGGATGTCTATTTTCACAACCTTAGTCAGCACAGTACTTGAAGTTCTAACCACTGCAATAAGGCAAGAAAAAGAAATAAAGGCATACAGATTGGAAGGGAAGAAATAAAACCACTCCTTAGCAGACAGCATGACATGATTTTCTATACAGAAAATCCCAAGACATCTACAAAAAATACTCCTAGAACTAAAGTGCCAGTTCGGCAAGCCTGCCACATATACAATCAAAATATGAAAATGAACAACATTCCCATATGCTAACAATGAACATATGGAAATTGAAATTTTAAAACACAGTATCATGTATAAGCACACAAAAAAGTGAAATATTTTGATATAAACTTAGGAAAACGTTTAATGGTATGTAGGCTGAAAATTATAAGATGCTGATGAAAGAAGTAAAAGACCTAAATAAATGGAAAAACACATCATGTTCATGCATTAGAAGACTCAACATAGTATATATGTCAACTGTCTCCAGATTAATCTATAAAATTAAAGTAATTCTTATGAAAATCTCAACAAGGCTTTTTGGAGACAAAGATAAATTTATTCTAAAATTCAGTGGAAAAGTGTAGGGCCTAGAATAGCTAAAACAATCCTGAAAGGGAAAAGTGAAGTGGAAGTATCACTCAACCTGATATTAAGGCCTACCATAATCTAACTATAGTAATTAAGACAGTTTGCTATTGACTAAGAGATAGACATAGATCAAGTGAATGGAACAGAGAATTATAATATAATTATATTAACATGTAATTATATAGGCTTCATGACCTTGGGGGAGGTAAAGATTTCTTAGAACACAAAAAGCATTACTATAAAATTGAAATGGATTAATTTAACTTCATCAAAACAGAAGACTTGTTTTCAAATGACATCTTTAGGAAAGCAAAAAGGCAAGCATCACTTTTGAATTTTTTTTCTTAACTGAAGAAATTATGTGAATTTTGAGTTATTAGATACTTTTGCATTACCTCTAATTTTAAAAAATTGAAGTTGGTTGGGTAATGGTTAATGGGTACAAAAAATAATCAGAAAGAATGAATAAGACCTACTATTTGATAGCACAACAGGGTGACTACAGTCAGTAATTTAATTGTGCATTTTAAAGTAACTAAAATTGTATAACTGCATTGTTAGTAATACAAAGAATAAATGCTTGAGGGAATGTGATTTTCATGATGTGATTATTATGTATTGCATGCCTGTATCAAACATCTCATGTACCCCATAAATATATCTACTATGTACTGACAAAAATTAGAAATGAAAAAAATTTTTAAATAATTTTTTTAAATGAAGTTGGTTAGAACCCTAGTTCCAATAATTTTTATGCTATACCAGGATGTATACATTTGAATAAATCAAATTGAAAAGAACCACAGACACAAAAGGTGTATTTTGGGGGATTAGTTGATTAAACTTAACACAGGGATCAAAAGATAATTATGTTAAATGCAAATCATTGATACTAGGGATACATTTCATACCACAGCCATTTAGTTTTTAAAAATAAAGCTCCTCATATGGTTTAGCTGCATACCCACCCAAATATCATCTTGAATTGTAATTCCCATAATCCCCATGTGTCGCGGGAAGGACCCAGTGGGAGGTAATTAAATCATGGGGGGGGCGGTTACCCCCATGCTCCTGTTTGCATGACAGTGAGTGAGTTCTCATGAGATCTGATGGTTTTATAAGTGTCCTTTCCCTCTTTGCTCAGTAACTGTCTCTCGCTGCCACGTGAAGAAGGCCATGCTTGCTTCCCCTTGAGCCATGATTGTAAGTTTCCTGAGGCCTCCTCAGCCATGTGGAAGTGTGAGTCAATTAAACCTCTTTCCTTTATAAATTACCCAGTCTTGGGTATTTCTTCATAGCAGCATGAGAACGAACTAAAACAGCTCCCAAGCAAAACCATTCAATTCCATGAAGATACGGGATTTACACTCGTTAAAGGATAATGTCCTTTGGATCATCATTAACTCCTTATGAAGCTCATGGGGGTGGAGTGAGTAACCTGGAGTGTCATATTTGTGCAACAAATAAATCCCAAGGCTGTGTACTTATTTGCTTTTGGGAGACTCATCTAATAACATATTGTATCTGTTTGTTGTATTAATAATCTGAGTTATTACAAGTACACCAACAAATCTGCTGCCTTAAGAATGGATTCATGTTGGTTAAGTCCTTTAAAATCCACAACTGTGGCACCAGAGACATCAGAGGTCTGGGGAAACACTTTGAGCTGAGCAATAAGCTCTACAGTTAAGAAAAAGATGCTGATAAATTCTACAAAGAACATCAGACATGACATTTGTTGCTTTAGAATCTCTGAGCATATTTACAGGCAAGGCAGAAGAAAGAGCATTTCAGCTTGGTTTTAAAATACAGAAATACCACTATTCCTTAAAAGAACGAATCACAATGCTGTTGGCACATATTGGAGCCCACAAAAATCATAAGAAATGTGGGATTTCTTCTGCAAATATGTTTCCTGATTAAAAACATAAAGCATATATTTGACTCATACAGAAAGTCAAGCCAAAAGAAAAAAAAATATTTATAAGACAAAGTTAAAATCCTGAGCTTGTGTACATATTAACTTACTCAAGAATTATCTAATAACATATTGTATCTGCTTGTTGCATTTATGTTCGTAGTGACTGTCTCTCATGGGAAGATTCTGGGTGCAGAAACAGAAACAGAAATGTCAAGCAGATTTCTTTCTTGATTGTGTCCTTGCCCTAGACATTAGGAATGAGATATGTATGAGAAAAGAATCAGGTGGTGGGGTCAAAGCAGAATTGTCAGTATCTACTGCAGAGCATGGCCCATGACAGATGGTCAACAAATAATTTTTGAATGTTACAAGGAGGAAGAAACAGTTAAGAACAATTTACTTAAATTTTTGAAGACTATTTCACTTGTGGGAAATTTCATAAGTCACCTTAAGAGGGTGCCAATGAATAGGCTTCTGCCAAAAGGAAAAAAAAAATTCCCAAAATGAGTATGCAAATAATGTTGGTATGACTGATATTACTTGGCTTCAAAGAAGCAATAGCCACAAAAAGCAAGGGTAAGGAAATGTGAAACATTTCATAAGTGATGAAACCAGATAAGAATTATGTAAAAGAGCTTATTTTAAAAATAAACTACTAGTGAGTGAAAGAAGGGAGTATTAGTTCTTCTGAAAGACAAAGGGAAACTTTAAGACCAAGTCAGTTTTGCAGGCCCTCTAACAAACAGGTCTCCATCTCAAGGCACAGCAATCACTCAGACACGTGGCACTCTCATAGAATCACTCTGGCCCAGATGACCAAGAATTCCTGAAAGAACCAAGCTGTGCAAATCTGAGCTTGAAAGTGGCCTGACTGAAGCCCATGGCGTCCTCACCTACCACAGCGCCCGGCTGGCAGTAGGTGCTCAAACTGTGTTTGCTGACCGACTGGATAAATTAATAAACAAGAGGATGAGTCTTTTGAGTTACTTGGAAGTAATTTGAAAATTTTTTTTACAAGAAGCCATTGGCATACTAATGTTTTGTTTTTGTTTTTGTTTTTGAGACAGACTCTTGCTCTGTCACCCAGGCTGGAGTGCAGTGGCACGATCTCAGCTCACTGCAACCTCTGCCTCCCGGGTTCAAGCAATTCTCCTGCCTCAGCCTCCCAGTAGCTGGGATTACAGGCACCTGGCATACTAATATTTTAATAATTAAAACTATTTTTAATTTCTAAAGCAATACCAGTTTGTTACAAAAATTTAACATTACTTAAAGGAAACCACTGTTACTTTGGTGTATGAGTCCTTCCCAAGACTTTTTCTATAGATATACAATTATTTCAATATATGTGTATGTGCATGTATTTACTATATATGTGCACATAGATATACACATATATTCACACCTATAATTGCTTGACAAAGACTGGATCACACTATGCAATCTTTTATGCAACTTGCATAAAAACATTTTTAATTGAACAAAAAAGAATTGCCATAACAATCTTTCCTTTTCTTTTTTAATGTGTATACAATTTTAGAGAAAGGGCTTTTTCAGTACCTCTAGAAAGAATTTTTTTCAAATATTGTTTTGTAGATTTGTAAAATTATATCCCAAGTATATAGAGTTGAAAATGAAAGTTCCCCTTCCACCTGACTACCTCATAACTCCACATTCCCCCCTTCCCAAGATACTCATAGTAAAGAGTTAGAACTCCATCCTTCTGGACTTTTTAGTGCAAACACCCAAACTGTACACACACACACACGTGTGGGTACATACATACACATACACACACGTGTGGGTACATACATACACATACACACACATGTGGGTACATACACATACACGTGTGGGTACATACATACACATACACATGTATTTCAAAAGTATCTTGTTCAGAATGTTAGAGAATATTTAATTTTGTGTTTATGAATTTATTTATGAGTTGAAAGTATATTTGAACTCATTATTTACAAGTTTATTTATTTCAAGATTTCTCGATGCTAATATGCTGGTCCACTTAGTAGCTAATTGAACAGCACAGTGGCTAAAACACAGATTTGGAGTCAGACTGCTGGGGTTCAAATCCCAGCTCTGCTGTGACACCTTGGCCCAGTTTATAATCTTCCTGTACCTGTTTCCCCTGTAAAAGGGATATCACAGGTTGGACCACATGGAAATGCATATGACTTGTATGATTCAACCTAACGACAGTAAATATCTTATAGTACTAAGAAAAGTAATATAGCCCTAGCTTAACTTCCAAACTAGATCTCTTTATCCCTAGGACTATTGGTTCTTCCATTGCACCCATGGCTTATTACACAAAAGCAGAGACAACACAGCAATGAAGCCTGAATGCACTCTGTACTACCTGTTTTGGCTAAAGCTTAACCAGCAATATGGGAAGAACCATTGTGATACTGGCCTATCTACAGTTCCTGTCGCAAAATACCCTGGTGATTAAAGTAAGACCTTTTGATTAACTGTGATAGTTAATTTTATGTGTCAACTTGGTTAGGCTATGGAGCCCATTTGTTTGGTCAAATACTAGTCTAGCTGTTGCTGTAAAGGTATTTTTTAGAGATATGATTAACACTTAAATCAGTACACTCTGAGTTGAGCAGATTACCCTCCATAGTGTGGGTGGGCCTTATCCAATTAGTTGAAGGCCTTAAGAGCAAAAAAGTAGAAGGTATTCTCCTTAAGACTGCAATAAAGAATCCCTGCCTAAGTTTCCAGCCTGGTGCCCTGCAGATTTCAGACTCAACACTGCAACTTCAACTCTTACCTCAATGTCCAGACTGCCAGTCTGCCCCAAAGTTCTGAACTTGCCAGCCTTTGCAATTGTGTGAGCCAATTTCTTAAAATCAGTCATTCTCTCTCTTTCAATGTGAGAGATTTTGCTATCAGGAAGTGGGATGCTGCTGTGACAAATACCTAAAAATGTAGAAGTGGCTTTGACATGGGGTAATGAATAGACGCTGGAAGAGTTTTTAGGTGTGTGATAGAAAACAGATTATTGGGAGAAATAAAGAAGAATCTGGTGAGAGCTCACAAAAGAAAGGAAGGCGCTATAGAGAAAGTTTCTATTGTCTTAGAAAATACATTGTCAGGAACAGAATGTTGCTAGAAATACAAATGTTAAAGATGCTTCTGGTGAGGTCTCAGACTGCAAATGAGAAATGTATTATTGGAAACTGAAGAAAGGTGATCCTTGTTATAAAGTAGCAAAGGACTTGAGTGAACTGTGTTCTGTTGGATGGAAAGCAGAATTTGTAAATGATAATTTGGATATTTGGCTGAGGAGATTTCTAAGCAAAGTGTTGAAGACACTGCTTGGTTTCTTCTTGCTGCTTATAGATGTAAGTAAAATACAAGAGGAGAGAGATAAATTGAGAGCACATTATTATTAAGCACAAGGAACCAGAACTTGAAGATTTAGAAAATTCTCAAAGTCTATTCATATTGTAAAACATGAAAGAGAACATCAACAGTGTGACTGGACAATGGTTTGCAAACAGATTAGGTATGTGACTTGTGGATCATCAACTATTTCAGCAAAAATACTGCTAGCTTGTATGAACAGGACAGAGATGGGATGAGATGAAGAAATGCGGTCAGACTTCTGGTATTTTAGGCAGGATGGCCAAAAGAACTACCTAGATGCAAACATATGTTATCCTTAAAGAGAAGAAAGAGTCCAAGGGTAGGGCAACCTTCTCAATTCCACGGGCAGGGCAACCTCTTTGGTTCATCCAGGACTAAGGGGGTGTGATTGTCACCCCACTGGGCCCAGAGAACAGAATGTGGAACCAAAGAGGATTATTCTTAAGCCTTAAAATCTAATGCAATTTCACCTTCTAGATTTTAGATTTGAGACCTGTGACCCCTTTTTTCCCTTCTAACATTCTCCCTTGTGGAATAGGAATGTCTATTGTATTCCTGTCCCACCATTACATGCTAGAAGCAGCTAAATTGTCATCTGGTTTCATAGGTTCATAGCTGGAGAGGAGTTTTGCCCCAGGATGAATTATATCCTGACTCATACCTGATTTAGATATTTAAGATGAGATTTTGAACTTAAGGGTTGATGCTGAAATAGATTTAGGACTTTCTGGGGATGGGATGGGGTGAATTTATTCTGCATGTGAGGACATGAATTTTGGGGGATGTGGTATTGTGAAATATATATTTAGTCTTAGACCCTGTTTCCTGACATATGGCTCCTAAAACTCTGGAATCTCCTAAGTGATTAGAGTGTCATTCATATGCTAATGAGACAACTGGTGGCTGGGGAATCCCTAGGTAGCTTCAGGATGTGTGCTGGTCACTGAAAAGACCAAGACATAATTAGAGGGTTGGGACTTTTAGCCCCATCCCCGACCTTTGGGGAAGGGAGGGGGGCTGAAAGTTGTGCCAATCACCAATAATCAATGGTTTAATTAATCATGCCTATGTAATGAAGCCTCCATAAAAGCCCAAAGGACTGGGTTTGGAGAACTCTGGGATAGCTGGAAGATGGCATGCCCAGAGAAGGCATGGAAGCTCCATATTTATTCCCACATGCCTTGCCTTATATGTCTCTTCTATCTGGCTGTTCACCTGTATCTTTTATAATAAATCAGTAAACTCAAATGCTATGGTTTGAAAGTCCCCTCCAAAGTTTATGTTGACATTTAATTGCCAATATGACAGTATTGGAAGGTCTTTGACAATATTGGAGGCCTTTAAGAGGTGATTAGGCCATGAGAGCTCTGCCCTCATGAGTGCCGTTATCACAGGAATGGGTTAGTTATCATGGGAGGGGGTTCCTGATGAAAAGGATGAGTTTGGTCTGATTTTCTTTGTCTCTTGTGCCTGCTGCCTTTCTGACATGTTATGATACAGCAAGACAGCCCTCACCAGACGTGGCCACTCCATCTTGGACTTCCCAGGCTCCAAAGCATGAGCCAAATAAACCTCTTTTCTTTATAAATTACCTGATCTCAAGTACTCTGTGATAGCAGAATAAAACAGATAAAACAGTTACGTGTTTCCATGAGCTCTGTGAGCCACTCTAACAAATTAACTGAACATGAGAAGGAGGTATTGGGAGCCCTGATTTTACAGCTGGTTGGTCAGAAGTACAGGTGACAATCTACAACTTGTAACTAGCATCTTAAGTGGAGGCAGTCTTGTGGGACTGAGCCCTTAACCTGCGGGATCTAATGCTATCTCCAGTAAGATAGTGTCCAGAAACTGATGGACTTACAGGACACCTAGCTAGTATCTACTGGAGAACTGGCTGGTTGCTGGTGGGGAGAACTTCCCACAAATTTTGGTGACAAGAGGTGAAGCATTCTGTATTATATTCAGTATTGAGTGACTATGTAAGAGCAGGAGAAAACATTTTTTTTTTCTTATCTCAGTGGGGAAAGAGTGCCAACTGTTATGGGTTGAATTGTATAGCCCCCAAAATTCCTGGGTTTCAGTCCTAACCCCTAGTACCTCATAATGTGACTACTATGGATTGGACTGTTTCCTTCCTAAATTCATATGTTGAAGCCCAAACCCCCAATGTGAGGGCATTTGGAGAGGATGTCTTTGGGAGATAATTGGTTTAAATGAGGTCATGAGGTGGGATCCTCATGATAGGATTTGTGCCCTTATAAGAAGAGACATTCTCTGCCATATAAGGAGACAATGAGAAGCTGGTTGCCTGCAAGCTAGGAAGAGAGCCCTCACTAGAACCCAACCATGCTGACCTCTTGATTTCAGACTTCTTTCGTCCAGAACTATGGGAAAATAATTTCTGCTGTTTAAGCCACCCTGTCATTTTGTTATGGCAGCCTGTGCTGACTAATATAGAGACCTTATTTGGGAACAATATCCTTGCACATATAATAGATAAGATGAGGTCATTAGGGTAGGCCCTAATCCAGTATGAATGGTGTCCTTATAAAAAGAGAAAACTTGTGCACAGAGACAGACATTCATAAAGGGAAAATGATGTGAAGAGACGAAGGGAGAAGATTGTCATCTACAAGTGATGGAGGCCTGGAACAGATCCCTCCCTCACAGCCTCAGAAGGAACCAACCCTGCTGACACCTTGATCTTGGACTTCCAGCCTCCAAAACTGAGATACAATAAATTTCTGTTGTTTAAGCCACCCAGTTTGTAGCATTTTGTTGCAGCATCCCTGGCAAACTAATCCAATGCCCCTGAAAAACTTTGGGTAGCCTGGTTTCCTACTGGGAAATACAGAACTTGTGAGATCCATACATGCTTGGGAAAAGAGAAATATGTTATTTTACTAAGAAATAATCTTCTGTGTTGAAGTCCTCCATTTTAATAAATGAACAATAAGTTTTGAAAATGAAAATTTGCTATGCCTACAGGATCAAAAGTCATGAATTTGCTAGCTATTCTTCTTTGCTGTATATATTTGAAAGTTTGGGTATTTATTGTTTATGCAAAATATTGTCATTTCTTTTTACTTCACTCTGTATTAAATTTAGGTTGAAACTAACACTTCCACTGAATTTGGTATTTTAGAAGAATATTCAATATGTTCCTTTTTGAAATAATGCCAGATGTTCACATTAATTTAGATATTGGCTGATATAATGTATTTTATGACAAGCAATGCAAACAACTGAATATATTAGAAAACTTAGATCTTTTAGAGTTTATGATATTAAAAAATATTTTCAGCAAGAAGCTACTGGAGATTCAAGTATTTGGTTTTCAATTACAAAATAAAGTACTTTTAAGACTATGGTAGAAACTGAAGCCGATGCTTTTAATACAATCTCCATGGCAACATGGGAAGGAGCACAGCCTGGTGGGCTGAATGAAAGCCACAAACTCTCAATTTCAGACCCTACCATTAACTTCCCACAGAAAGCCATGTTTGTATCTTGGCATTACATCTCTGCTATAAACAGAGGCACTCTGGCTTTATGCAAGAAAAGAACATTGCCTTAGTTCTATGTACTTGATATACTCATTTTATGAAATTAATATCATATTTATGTCCTGAAACAATAGATTAGTCACACTAGATTTCTAAGTTGTAGCAGGGAAATTAAATAGTAAATGGAAAATGCAAGTACTGCCTAAATTCCCCAAATTTTATATAAAGATAACATAAAAGTGATTTCATTTGAAGGATCTACTTTATTTTCAAAAATGAATTGCCATGATTTAAAAAGTTTAATTTTAAAAACAGGTATTCAGAATTTGATTGGCTACTGAGCATCCTGACACTATCATTTTGTTTACATTTTCGTATTTTCAGTAAGGAAATGTCTTCTATAGGAAATTGTATAATAACAATGCATAAGGGTTTGAACTATAGTTTAATGAATTAGTTAAGATTTTCCTGCGATGATATCTTGCTAATATAAAGATCATTTGCTAAAAACACAGCAAAAATAAGAAGTAAAAGTCTCTGAACTACAAAAATAGATAATAATAGTTAACATTTGCTTTTTATTACTTGCCAGACACCATCCTGGGCTCTTTGCAGGGATGATCACATTTAATTCTCACAATGACTTTATTAAATAGATATTATTATTATTCCCATTCTATTGATGAAAAGACTAAGCTCAGGGATGGTCAGTAAATTGCCTTAGGTGGCCTGTGGAGTTGGAATCAGGGCCTGTGTACTTCACCACTATAAGCTTCTCATAAACATGTCTATTTTATTTGTTAATTTTATTCATGTAGTAATACTTAGAACCCAATTCAATTATTTTTATTCTAATTTAAATGCAATTCCACCAAATCTGGTTATCTGATCACCTTAGAAGTAGCAAATTAGAACGATTTGGAGCAGAACTCCTGCAAGCATGAAACATTAAAATTACAGAAGATTGAAATAGGAAATGAAATATAGCAAAACAGGATTATCCAGAGCAAGAAAAAGATAAACACGGTTTTGGGATGGAGTGGGTAGAGCTATGGAAATGGGAACTACCATTTGTTGAATACCTCTTAAGTGCCAGGTGTGTGCCTTTCTCATCTGCCAAGCCTCACATGGCCCTGCCACGCAGGCTGTTGTATCCCCATTTTGAGAAGTCCCACAGCCTGCCCACGTTCTCACAACAGAAGAGCCAAGCTTGTTGGGTGCAAAGTCCATGCTCTGAACACTGCCCCATATTGCCTATCTTGCATGGATTAAGAAACGAAGGAGGGAAAGAAAATCTTGGAAAGGTTTCTATTAACATGATTACAAGCAAAATGCTTTTTGGCATATGAAAGAGGGATAATGGCTTCAGTTATATGGAAAATTTACTCACATGAAATATATTTGATGGTGATAAATGAGGTACTATAGTACTTTTTTTAACTTAAACAAATTCAAAGTTAGAAAACGTGTAAATTTAGTTTCCTAAATTTAGGAAGCCCATAAACTAAGGTTGTAGAAATGGGGAATTTTTCATTTGATGGCCTATCTTTAACTGCTATTTTTTTTTTGAGATGGAGTCTCACTCTGTCACCCAGGCTGGAGTGCAGTGGCGCGATCTCGGCTCACTGCAAGTTCCGCCTCCTGAGTTCATGCCATTCTCCTGCCTCAGCCTCCTGAGTAGCTGGGACTACAGGCACCCGCTACCACGCCTGGCTATTTTTTATATTTTTAGTAGAGACAGGGTTTTACTGTATTAGCCAGGATGGTCTCCATCGCCTGATCTCGTGACCTACCCGCCTCGGCCTCCCAAAGTGCTGGGATTACAGGCGTGAGCCACCACGCCCGACCCACTATTCTTTTTTGAAAGTAGCACTATTGGGCATGAGAATGCCACTTGGAAGGGTTAGAAATTCAGAACAGAAATGTGTGTGTGTGCGCATGCACACTCTCTCTCTCTCACACACACACACAGAGAACTCAATCGCACATTTTCAGTTAGCAACACCAACTAAGTAAAAGAGCTGGGCGCATCCCGTTATACAACACATTTTTTTTCTTGCATCCCTTATTGCCTGAAGGATACTGTGAATAGGGAAATAGCAGGAAAACATTCTCACAAAGAATGAGTTCCTCTAAATAATATATACAATAAAACTGTCCAGCACATGACCAAAAAATTAACTAATAAAGGCAAGTCCAGTTTTCTTCTGATGTTCAAAGTGAGCATCATTTCATTTAGCTGTTCCTCAGGAAGCATGTTATGCCCCTTTAAAATTGCTGACTTAATGCTTTCATGCACAGCCTCTTGCCTCCCCACCCGGCACCCCTTGCCTGAGTGTAAACCCTGGTGCCCACTTAGGCATGATTACCACTGGTGCAGCCCTGCCATTGGCGTCTCTCTCAAGGGAAAGAGCTTGGGGTAGACGATGGTAAACATAGGCTCACTACACCGATGACAGTGCCCCAGAGGGCAATGCAGCAGCTCCAGGAGACTTCTGGGTAATGAGATTGGAGACAGAAAGTTCAAATCTGGAACACAAGAGAAAATCACGCACATGAGTAAAAAATCAGACTTCCTTAAACTAGGCTTCTTAAAATATTTCTCTTTGTTACCAAATAATTTCAGTTACTTA
This sequence comes from Theropithecus gelada, assembly GCF_003255815.1. NCBI lineage: Eukaryota > Metazoa > Chordata > Mammalia > Primates > Cercopithecidae > Theropithecus > Theropithecus gelada. Next base: position 18,019,591 of record NC_037675.1, on the reverse strand, counting down.
AAAGTACTTCATGTTGAAAATTCTGTTATCTGATTGATAGACACTGAATAAAAATCTAACATCATCTGAAAATGAAAGTTTTTTTTATATTTTTGATACTAAAAGAAAACATAAATTCAATCATTTTAAGAGCCAGAAACTGGCTGGGCGCGGTGGCTCAAGCCTGTAATCCCAGCACTTTGGGAGGCCGAGACGGGCGGATCATGAGGTCAGGAGATCGAGGCCATCCTGGCTAACACGGTGAAACCCCGTTTCTACTAAAAAAATACAAAAAAACTAGCCGGGTGAGGTGGCGGGCGCCTGTAGTCCCAGCTACTCGGGAGGCTGAGGCAGGAGAATGGCGTGAACCCAGGAGGCGGAGCTTGCAGTGAGTTGAGATCCGGACACTGCACTCCAGCCTGGGCGACAGAGCGAGACTCCGTCTCAAAAAAAAAAAAAAAAAAAAAAAAGAGCCAGAAACTATCCTGAGGTAGAGGCAAGGAATAAGTGAGATAAAATATTTTTTAAGAACAAAGATCAAAAAGGGATAATTCACCCAAAGAGGATTTTTGCAAACTTTAATAAGAGTCAGAGACTTTTTGGAACTGACGACTAAAACTGACTTTCATTAAGTTCTCCCTAATCTATCAGGCATTTAGTATCAATCTTCCACCAAGGCTAAATCATATTTTTTAAAGAGAATGAAAAGGAGGAAATAAAAAAAGAATGAAAAATAATGAAATCAAGCTTTTCCTTGTCTTATTCCCATGAACTGTCATTAATAAAAACAGGGAGCTTCCTTCCCAGCTTAGTCTGAGCTACCCAAAAGAGACATTTAAAGCAAAACATCCCAGTGGCCCAAGCATTCTTGAGGACACATTTACACCAGGTTTCTACTGATGATGAACATCCAACAGAGAGAGAAATGCTCATGCTGAGGTGAAATCTAAAAATTATCAACTCATCTTTGGGAAGGAAATACGAATCATCTTTTTACCTTTTATATATGTCCAGACTCATCAATAACACTTAGAAAAATGGAATTTACTGATTGGTGAACAACTATAATTTTCTGTTTAACTTTTAAAACCAACTTAACTTTGCACTAGGCATTTCTGGAAGGTTAATGTGAGATGTTTTTGTATGGACTCTGTTTTTTAAGTAAAGATGAAACATTTCACAGTTTTAAAAACACCTGAAATGTATTTTTCGTATTAATATTGCCTAGTGCTGTCTTAAAGCATTTCAGACATACACCCACAATACCTATCAAATCTGTGCACTGCCAAATCCTTTCCAAATTTCAGCTGCCTAACTACGACAATACTGCCAACGGCTCCCAGTACTTCTACCTCCTTTAGGTCTACATATTGCTGAGATGCAAGGAGGTGGCAAGGCAAAAACCTGCTCTACTGACGTATCCAACTTTAAGGACAAGATCTTTCCAAATTTCCCCTACTGCCAGCCTTTTACTTTAACCAAATACACATTCCCAACACCAAGTTCCTTACCTGAAACCACACAGTTGAACTTTTAAGCACCGTCCTTTGCAACTGACAACCACGTTTTTTAAGAATGCTTCTCTGTCTGTAGGGGGTGCTAAAGTGATCAGTGTTGATAAAATATCAAAAGTATTTTTCTTATTAGAAAAATCCTGTTGCAAAGCAATGTGAATGTACTTAATGCCACTGAACTGTACACTTAAAGATGGATAAAATGGTTACTTTCGTGTTATGTGTATTTTACCACAATAATTTTTTTTTTAAGATGAAAGCCCAAACAGGTGCACAAAGCACAATGTTCACTAAATAACACAGAATAATAAAAAAACCAGAAGTCCCACGTACCTTTCAGCAAGCTGTGGTAGGTATGATACAGACTTCTCATGGCCAATTCCTGCAGAGGGAGGACGTGATCATGCTCCGTCCCTATGGCCTTCACCTCGGCTGGGAGGAAAACGGTTCGCTGCCCTGATGAAAAGGAAAGCAGCTTCACCTCGGAAACTTGAATGGGAGCACCACAGCTGCAGAAAGACACACATTCACAGTATTATTAGCAATAAGGAGAAGAATACGGGTGCCAATAAAATGTGTTAATCAAAATATACATTTGAAAATTCGTGAATTCTTTTAAAGTAGAATTGCCAGAATTCTTTTCAAAGTGAACAGATGCTATCCCGGGTTCCTTCATAAAACCTGGCCCAGAAATCTAAACTCATTAGTTGGAACTCAGCTAAATCATTGCTGAGGCCCAGTCACTTCCAGCAAGGAAGAACCTTAAAGGAACTTTCCTTCCTAGGCTCTACATAATTTGCTTTGAAAATTCTACTTTTCCCCATTTTATTACCCTCTCTAAGTATGTGTTTTTTTGAAACTCTCAAAATTAAAGAAAAAAAAAAGTACCTTGTTGAGTAACAGCATCTTGGTTTAATAGAATTTTTGTGCAGAAAAACTTAAACCCATAAAGCAAATAGATTTTAAATGGCAGAAGATAACTTTATTGGATCCTCCCATAAACTTGTGGGGAAAATATTCTTGGCATACTCAATAAGCCAAGTCATGCCCTATTCCCTGCAGCCACTCATAACCAGAAGGCAGAGATGTCCTCGTCCCTAATGCTGCAATGTTACCAAAACTCACAAATCCAATCTCATTCTACTTCTTGTGTGAAACCATTGGGTAACCTAAGAGCCTCAATACTTTTCTTGTGTAATGACAAATAGATGGCCAACAAACCTTGGCTCTGAAAACACAAAATAATATCACTAACCTTGACTAGATACAAGCAATGAAGCTTAGGGCACAGGACTGGAAGCCAGAAGCCCTTGATTCATTTATTTTTTTTAAATTTTCTTCGTTTGTTCCTTCCCTCCATCAGAAAACATTTCCAGAGCACTTACTATATGCTAGTCAGTTAAGATACTTAAATTAAGAAAAACGAGAATGAACCCTTCCTTTGGGAGAAATCACTACAATTGTTCTAATGTGGGGGCAAAGAAGGGTTGACTGACTCTGTCCAGGGAATTAGGGGAAATTTTAAAGATAAGTCAATATCTGACTTAATGTTCAACTCACCTGGAATAAATGGAAATGTGTAATGAGCATTCCAAGCAGAGGGAACAGCATGTGCAGCAGTACAGAAGCCTGAAAGAATATGGCTACATCTTGGTTTCAACAGTGCTGGAAACAGGGATGCAGGAAACAGGTATGGATGGGTAGGGGGAGGAGGCCAGGAATATTAGCTGAAGTTAGATGGTTTTAATTCATGGGGAAGACTGTTAGGTTTGGTTTTTTTGTTTCTTTGTTTTGTTTTGTTTTTTTACCAACTATCTGACCACAGTATGGTAGACAGGTAAGGGACTGATAAGTGGCAAAGAGGTAAAGAGAATCCAAATATAGAAGGAAACAGAAATGGGGAAGTCTTTAGGGTCTTGAAAATGAGAGCTTGAGATAAACAGAAGAGGTATGGAGTATCATTATGGGTAAGAAGCCAGTGGCTTTCTCTGTTAGTTCCCAAAGCAAATAATTCTGAAATGTGACTTTGTGTCACATAATCTTTTATACTAATCAAGATAGATTTAGAGAATTCCTTTTGTAATATTCCATACTATGGATGAACCACAGTTTATTAATTTATTTATTATGTTTATCCTGACTTCAATGTTTTCCCTCCTACTACACATACATCACCACAATAAATCTTACATACATTCCAATGCACAGATGTTTTTATTATAGTAAAATTCCCAAACTGAGACCACTGGCTATGAAAAATGAACATTTTAAATGCCTGAGATCTTTCCAAAATGATTGTTAAGAAAGTATCCATTTCCTCACACCATCATCAGAAATGGATATTATCAGTCATTTCAGTTTTTGCTAGGCTGATTAATGGAAATGTCTCCTTGGTTACTAATGAGTTTGATCACCTTTTGTTAGGTTTGCTGGCCACTTGTATTTTTTCTTCTGTAAACTGTCCATGTCCATCCCTTACCTAATTTTCTGTTGAATTAAAATATAACAATTTGTAGGAACTTCCATATTGGTGATAACAATCCTTTGTCATATACACTGAAATATTTATCAATAAAAATGTTTTTGTCTTTTAACTTTGCATATGGTTCCCTTTGTCAGCAGTCATTCTTTTCTGATGTGAAATCTATCCACTTCTTTTCTTCACAGTATCTACATTTTTCTGAATTTCTTAAGAGGGTTACCCTAATTTGAAGACTGTGCATATATTATCCTAAAGTTTCTTCCAGTATGTTTATTGTATTTTTAGGTGTAGAATTTTTTTTTTTTTTTTTTTTTTTTTTTTTTTTTTTAAGACGGAGTCTTGCTCTGTCACCTAGGCTGGAGTACAGTCCGCGATCTCAACTCATTGTAACCTCTGCCTCCCAGGTTCAAGTGATTCTTCTGCCTCAGCCTCCCGAGTAGCTAGGATTACAGGGACCCGCCACCACATCTGGTTAATGTTTGTATTTTTAGTAGAGACGGGGTTTCACCATGTTGGCCAGGCTGGTCTTGAACTTCTGACCTCAAGTGGTAGGCCCGCCTCAGCCTCCTAAAGTGCTGGGATTACAAGTGTGAACCACTACACCTGGCCTTTACATGTAGATGTTTTATCTATTTGTCTTACTTGGTTATATAATATAAAATAGGACATTGGGAAAAATAATTGGGGTAGCATTATTAAACAACACTATCATTTACCTCTGAATCGCACTGTTCTCTTTATTCTATTAAGTTCCCATATACCCTGGCATTGCTTTCTGGAGTCTTTAGTCTGTTTCAGTGATACATTAATTTAATTCTGTGTCAGTTCTATATTGTTTTGATTACAATACTTTATAGAAGATTCTATCATTTGACAAGTCTGTCCTAACTATTATTGTTCAATTTTTTTTCTTGCAATTCTCAGTTACCATTCAATTTGAACTTTACAATTATTTTATCTCTATTTCCCTAAAGCCTTCCAGAGATTTGGATTAGAATTAACATCGATTTCCATGTTAAGAGAGGTAATTTGATAATGAATTTCCTTATCTGAAAACATGGTGTGTCTGTACTATCCACCTAGTGCTTTATATCCTATCCTTTAATAAAAATTTCACAAGTTTCTTCATACAGATTCTGTTCCTTTCTTGTGATATTTATTACTGGATATTTAAATGTGTGGTACAAATATAAATGACATTTTCTCCCTAACTTTGATTTCTAATTTATGAAGACATAAAAGCTGCTGATCTTTGTATGCTATCTTATATTTAGCCACCTTACTAAATTCTTTTATGTGTCTGAAAGATTTTTTTGGTAGCATATCTTGAGTTTTCTAGATAGGTGATATTCAAGCATATCACCTATAAAGACCTTTCTGGTTCTTTTTTCCCAGTATTTATAATGTCTATTTCCTTTTTATCCATCTTATTGCATTAGACAGATGGTAGTGGTGACAGTGGGCCCTCACTCCTCTCCTATTCCTGATTTTAATGGCCATAGTTTGAATACATCAACATTTAATATAAAAATTATTATATATGGCTACAGAATTCATCTAAAGTTTTTCTTAACATACCAATATAGTAATGTTTGTTTTTCTTTAATATAATGTTGAATAAATTATTGATATTTTAAGGTAAACTTTAAAATATTTAAAACATTATTTAAACATATCATCATATAGAAAAGTACAGAAATCACAGTTGCTCTGTGATTTTCACAAGATGAACACACTAATCACCAAGGTTAAGAACAAGAACCTCAGAAGACCACCTTGGGTCCCCCTGCTAAGCAAAACCCATACCCCAAAGGGAACCACTATTCCAAATTCTAACACTATAGTCTGGTTTGGCCTGTTTGAACAGCATGAAGGTTGCTGTGCCTGGTTTCTTTTGTCAACATTATACTTCTGGAATTCATCCATGTTGCTTTGTGTACTGTAGTTTATTCATTTTCATTGCTGTGTAGTAATGATGGACATTTGGGCTGTTTGTAGTGTGGAGCTACTACAAATCCTGTCTCCATAAAAATTGTGTATTTGGTACATATGAGCATATACATTTGTGAGGAACACACTTAAGATCAAAACTGGGCCTCTTATAGTGAGGAGAGACAGACATTAATATATAATAGACTGAGAGGGGAGTGAGAGCTGTATGACTTTTGATAGTACCCAAATAATGACCTTTTCTCCTTCAGAAACTATGCTGTGTCATCTACATGTGCATTCTTGTGGGAAGTGCTACAGATTTATCCTTCTCCTTTTTAGCAAAAAAGTTTTTCTTCAGCTTAAAAGTAAAAGGAAAGGGGAGAAGTGGATATGGAGATGGAAAGAAACTATGTCACCTAGAAAGAATAAACCTTGGCTTGGACAAAGAAAGAGTCTGTCATCTTGGCAGAGCTACTTAAGGCTAAGTTTTGTTCTGAGAATGTATTTATATAATTCTGAGTTGACTTTTTTCTTCAGCACTTATAAAATATAGTTGTATTGTTTTCTGGACTTCAAAGTTTCTGATGAGAAGTTAACAATCTTTTTGAATTACTCCTTTGTATGTAATGTTATTTCTCGGGTTGCTTTCAAAATTTTCTTTTTATCTTTTGTTTTCATCAGCTTTGCCTATGCATGGTTTTCTTTGAATTTATACTGCTTAGGATTTGCTACACTTCTTGAAAATGTAAATTTGTTTTTCATCAAATTTGGGAAATTTTTAAACATTATTTCTTCAAACATGTTTGTTACTGATGTTACCTATTCTCTCCCTATTTTCCTTCTAGGATGCCAATTATACATGCACAAGACTCTTTTATATTGGCTGGCAAGTCCCTGATGCTGTGTTCATTTTTGTTTTCAATGTCTTTTCTATGTGTCCTTCAGATGGGATCAATTCTACTGATCTATCTCTAGTTCAGTGACATTTTCTCTGTTCCAACCATTCTGCCATGAAGTCCATTAAGTTAATTTTTTACTTCAGACACTGTTTTCAATTCTAGATTTTCCTTTTTTTTAGTCTCGATTTTTCTGGCCTTTTCATTCATTAATCATTGAGAATAACTGTAACAGTTGCTTTGAAATCTCTGTGTGTCACTTCAACAATTTGGGTCATCTAAAGTTGGAATCTCTGCTGGTCACCTTTCCTCTTGAGAATGGGTCACATTTTCCTGATTCTTTACATGTCTTGTAATTTTGGAATGTTTCCTAGATACTGTGAAAGTTATATTGTAGAGACCCTGGGTTCTCTTATATTCTGTTAACACTTAAAAGTAATTAATATTTTTGTTTTAACAACAATTAACTTCATGGGTGTCAAACTGCAAACTCGGTCTCTTTTTATTTATTTATTTATTTATTTATTTATTTTTTCATATGTAGCTCTTTTTTCTTTTTTTTTTTTATTATTATCTGAGTTTAAAGTATAATAAACTCGGTCTCTTAAACGACAGTTTCAATCACACTTGAGTACTTTCATCTGCAGCCAGGCCACTTTGGTCCTGCTCCATGAAAGTGTGTTTCAGGTATCCGATACTGGGGGCAGGCAGCCCCTACATAAAAATGGACTACTTTTAGTGTATTAGTTTAACTCAGAATACATTTCTCATACAAGCAACTCTATTACCCTCAGTGGTTATATTAATAAACCCTTAGAATAGTATTTAACCAATTTGGACACAAATCCAGTTATAATTGCTTATTTACACAATAAAAAGCAAAGCAGTGGCTTGGTTGTTTTTTTTCTTTCTTTTTTACATGATTAAACAACTGGAAAAAATCATCCTGTAGAGGATTACTTTTACCGTTAAGTTCTCCTCAGTAAGCATGTGTGCCAATTACCATTCTCTAAAACTCTAACATGGAATGAACCCCTCTTTCTGGCTATAATGTAGAAGAAAAAGGACATTTACTCCTGTAATAACAAGAAAAACCCAGAAAAAATGAAGATCATTCCTTTCCATGAGGCTAGCAAATAGTATAGATGCCATGAAGCTGTGATAGCCAGTCTCCAAGTGGGCCCCGAATGGTGCTCGCTCCTAGTGGTCACTCCCTTCCTACTTTGAATAGGGTTGACCTGTGTAATCAACGGGATTTAACAGAAACAACAGTGTGTGGCTTTGAAGCTAGGTCATAAAACACAGTTCCATGCTATACATTTCCATCGCTCTACCTCTCTTAGGGTATTTATTATTTGTATTACAGTTATTTTTGCATATCAAGATAAACATTTAAACTATATTTGTTTTTCCCACAATTTCTAGCACTGTGCTGATTTGCTAATGTTCACAAATTATTTGACAAATAAACACAGAATAAGGAGAAGCTAACTTTGTTTGCATTTCCATGAATACCAAAGATAATTTTATGAGACTTCTGAGATTTCTTAAAACTGCAACATTTGCTATTTGCTGTTTTTATACCTGTTTATAAGTTTTATACCCCATTCTCTCTCTATTCTCCCTCCGAGATGTGAATCTGAGATAAATATATATATTTCTCTCAGACTTTTCTTATATTGCCTCACAAGTCCCTAAAGCTGTGTTCATTTTGCTCAGTTGTTGCTCTAATTCTTAGACCCTCAATCTGAAAAGGGTAATGCAATTGTTTCAGAGCTTGTACAGCACAGCAGAAGCTATTCTTATATCCCGGGCCTACATCTAGGCCAGATGCAACATATGATAGCAGTGAAGAACCAAGGGAGTTGATCTTTCAGGTCTCAGATTAAATATTACTTCCTTAAAGAGAACTAGTACCAAGTTTGTTACATTATTTAGGGTTTGCTTGACTCCCTGGCTAGATCAGAAGGTCCATGAGGGCAGGTACTGCGTTGCTTAGCACATCACTGTATAGCCATTATCTCATACAGTGACCAGAGTAGTTGCTCAATAAATGGTCACTGAAGGAACAACTGGACCAAAATTCTTGTTCTGAATCAAGAAGGGCACTTTCTAGGCTTCGAATACATGTATGTATGTCCTTTTACTAGATTTCCCCCAGGCCCTTGTGCTACTACCCTTTCCCCCTCCTTTCCTTTAGGCTGAGGCACGAAGCAACACTACTTTGAACTGGAACTGGGAAGTCCCTTTCCACATATCCAACAGATAAAAGAGGCAGAAGAAAGGAGACTCTTAATGCTGTTGTCAAAGCTTCAGCAGTTATCATCTATTAAAATTCTGAACACATTTTGCCATAGAAATATGTAAGTATAATTTAGGGGGTGCAAAATAGTCAATGAGTCAATAGATTCTTCAATGAGTTTGCTTAGCAAGGTGGTGGCTAGAGCCGTTTCTATGAAGAAAGCATTCTGAGTTCAGAGTTAAACCAACAGGCTAAAAAGGCCTTTAGATTATAGGCCATTTGTAAGTAGGACTGCTTATTCCCTCAATACTACTATTAGAAAACTGGTTGTTTGATACCTATATTGTTAATAATTTTATTTCTCTATTACTACTAACAAAAGTTTAATAATAAAAAAAGTCGACTTCTACCTAATTTGTGTATTTTTCCCTAGTGTTTTGTTTTTTAAAAAAGATTTGGAGTTCTCATCAAATTTACTACCACTGCTATCAGACACCAAGTCAAAGACTTAAAAATATCTCTCTACTTAGCACAAACAGAACTTTCTAGTAGTCAATAACATCTATATCTAAACAACAAAGTATAAGGCACTTTTTCTTTTTTTTTTTTTTTTGAGACGGAGTCTCGCTCTGTCGCCCAGGCTGGAGTGCAGTGGCTGGACTCAGCTCACTGCAAGCTCCGCCTCCCGGGTTTATGCCATTCTCCTGCCTCAGCCTCCCGAGTAGCTGGGACTACAGGCGCCTGCCACCTCGCCCGGCTAGTTTTTTGTATTTTTTTAGTGGAGACGGGGTTTCACCGCATTAGCCAGGCTGGTCTCGATCTCCTGACCTCCTGATCTGCCAGTCTCAGCCTCCCAAAGTGCTGGGATTACAGGCTTGAGCCACCGTGGCCGGCCCACTTTTTCTTTTTTTTTTTTATTTTTTTTATTTTTTTATTTTTGAGGCGGAGTCTCGCTCTGTCGCCCAGGCTGGAGTGCAGTGGCGTGATCTCGGCTCACTGCAAGCTCCGCCTCCCGGGTTTACGCCATTCTCCTGCCTCAGCCTCCCGAGTAGCTGGGACTACAGGCGCCGCCACCACGCCCGGCTAATTTTTTGTATTTTTAGTAGAGACGGGGTTTCACTGTGTTAGCCAGGATGGTCTCGATCTCCTGACCTCGTGATCCGCCCGTCTCGGCCTCCCAAAGTGCTGGGATTACAGGCTTGAGCCACCGCGCCCGGCCCCACTTTTTCTTAAATAAGAGCTACTCCTTAATTGTGGCAGAGATGCAGATTGCATTTCAGTTTGGTCGCTGAAGGTTCTGGTGTGCGAAAAAGTGCCTTCAGCTTTGGAGCTTGCTTGCATCATTCTATGTACCATGGTGACTACAGGCATTTTATTCACCACCTGGAAGAATTAGGCTATATTAATGATCCTTTAAGAACTCATTAGGATTAATGACTACATAGTATCACAGCTGTGACATAAGCAGCTGTAGAAAAATCACTGAGCTAAAAACACCAATTCTATCATCTTTGCTTCACAGAAAGTTCCAGAATACATCTCTCAGCTTGGAGTTCATCAGCCTATACAGGCACTGAACTCATCTTGGGCTTTCCCAAGATAACAACTGCATAAGTTTTCCTAAAAGAACTGCTCCTAGGACTGCCCCTGGAGCTGTGCTATGCCAACGGCGGGGAACGACTGTCTTCTATGTATATATTTATTGTCATCCCTTTTCTTGCCAGAACTACACATAGCCTGTGCCAAGTCATGCAGGATGATGGGGACTAGAAGGGGAGAGTCAAACATGCTGATTAGGTTGCCTCCGGGGTATTCACTTGGCTGCTGAAGTGGGGAAAGGAAGGTCAGTCACAAGTGGGTCCTGGTGGTTGAGTGGCCCCATCTTAATCCTTGGCCACTCAGGGAAACACTTTAGGGTGGTTCTGTGCCAGCACTGTAGAAGGAGAAGATGAAACCATCTTTCTAAAAGCCTGACTAAAAAGAAAAGATTATTGCTGCTCTGAAAATAAAAGCCCATTAACTGAAATATCTGTTTTGGTTGCTAGAATCATGATTTATTTTGAGGGACTATCTCAAATGTTGAGTTCTAAATATTTCCAACTGGTAAAATCCTAGATACTAGGACTGTCACTGCAGTAAAATTGTCATTGCAATGGGCTTCGGAGAACGAAAAACTTCTAAATTAATGCTGATTCCTCTACTTTCTGTGACTAGCACCACTGAGTTTATAATGGCACGTGTGGCAATGTATGTACATCAAACCATCACGTGTACAATTTAAATAATTACAATTTTATTTGCCAACTCTACTTCAATAAAGCTGGGGTATGTGGGGGGGAAATAAAGGTGTTTCTTTCCATAATAAAAAAAGGTATACATGGATTCATTTTTCTTTCAATTAGAAAATAACTTACTGATTGAACCCAGCAGGCAATATTCCAAACTGCCTGCCCAATACCCTTAGTTTCTAAGGATACTTGGTTTAGCATATCAAGGGCAAAGACAAAATTGAACAGAAGTACCAAAAGTAGTTAATCTATTTTTTAGTTCAAAATGTGAAATTGGCCTTACCCACTGCACCCGATGACTTTATTGTACAGATAAGATGGCAAGCCTTTCAGGTGAATGTTGTTATCCACGTATACATACTGTAGTTCTCGAGATCGACCTAAATCTGGATTAGAAAGAAAAGTGCTGTAATTCCTATATACAGGCACCATTATAATGTGAAATATAAAATGTAATACATAATATTAGAAATACTCGAAAATTTCTATTCTGGAAGAAAACCATAAAAGTGTTATATAAAGTAAGCTATAGCTCAGCCTAAACAAGCCTAGTTCTGCCCCTTGATACAGATTCTTTGCTTGGCCAAACTTTAGTCAGGTTCCTAAACCTTCTTCTAGGTCCACATGTGGACCTTGTAAAATCCAGTTTTAGCAAAGAACTCTGCTAAGTCAGTTTAGCAAGAACCCCTCACTTGGGATATCTGACTGGGTTCCTCCTTTCTCCCCCATCTCCTAGGTATAATCACCCTGGCCTGTCTTTAGCAAGAATTCTACTTGGTCAGTCATCCCTTTTCTTGCCAGAACTACATATTGTTATACATATGGAGATTATACATATCTCCTTATTCCTGATGTTTCCTCTGAGCAATTTCCATCCACTGATCACCTTGCTCCTTGGCTGTAAATTCCTACTTGCCCATGTTATATTCAGAGCTGGCCCAATCTCTTTCCCCAACTACAAGACCCAGTTGCAGCGGTTGCTGTACCTAGGCTGATGGTCTCAAATAAAATCTTCCGTACTATGCTTTAACAAGTGCCACTGAATCACTTTTTCTTTAACACCTTATACAGAGATTTCCTGTGTCTCACCTCCCATGGGCAAAGGTGGATGGAGGAGAGGATTAGGGATCAGGCATTGGCTAGGCAGGAGTCTTAGGATCCAGGCAGATGTAGGAATAGAGAGAACTTCCCTGTGAGGAAGAAGTGAAGCAGAACCCAAACCCCAGTCCCGTGAGGTGGGACAGTGGCATAGACAAGACTTAAAGGCCAGAGAGCAGGGGCTGGAACGGGTATGAACCTGGAAAAGGAGGAAGTTGAGAGAGGGGGCCCCAAAAGAAGGGTCTACAACAGTAACAAGAATGTCAGAAAGAGGCAGAACTCAAGTGTATTTCCCAGAGGTAGCAGGGCAGTGAGAAGGCAAAGAGTGGAAGAGGATCCAGTGAGGAAATAAGGCTGAAAGTACGGATGGAGATTCCCAGCAAGAACAGGTGGTAGAGACACTTCTCAGATATCCAGGCCATCCCTTCCCATGTGCCTAGGAATGTGCAACCAGCTCTCCTCTCCACTCCTAAGCACTCACTGACTAGGGCTATTTGTCTTCATTGTCACAGAGGTACACAACAGAGTCCTGAGCAGTCTTGCTAACCATCTGCTCTTAAGAAAGAACATAATATGGCGGGGGTGGGAGGTGGTGGTGCTTATGCCTGTAATCCCAGCACCCTGGGAGGCCAAGGCAGGTGGATTGCTAGAGCCCAGGAGTTCAAGACCAGTCTGGGCCACATGGTGAAACCCTATCTCTACCAAAAAATACAAAAAAATTAGCCAGGTATGGTGGCATGTGTCTCTAGTTTCAGCTGCTCGGGAAAGGTGAGAGGATTGTTTGAGCCTGGGAGGTTGAGGCTGCAATGAGCCAAGATCATTCCACTGCATCCAGCTTGTGCAACATAGCCAGACCCTGACTAAAAATTTTTTAAAAAGAGAGAGAAAAAAGAAAGAACATAGTCTTTGAAAGGTTTTCTAGGGTTCTGCTTACGAAAACAGAAGATAGGCTGAAGGACAGCTCTTCCTCCTAATCTTTCTTTAGTTTAGGAAAGTCAAAGGCCCAGATAGCTACATTAGGAGGCTTTTAGATTCATTTATATTGCAAAAGAAAACCCATTTAACCATTAAGGACCTTTAGGCCTATGCTAGGCCTTAGAAATACAGCTATGAATACAGTATTAACCTATGTGGAAACAGGAAAAACGGTAACTGTAATATAATACGATCACTTATGTTAGAGAAGCTGGTTGAAGGTCTTATGGTTCACAAATGGGTTCTGGATAATTTGTCCCAGAAAGCAGGAGGAGCGTAATATAAAGTTAAGGTAAGAAAGAGTTCCTGTGGGAGAGGGTAGGGTGGGTTAACATTACTTCCTGCTGGTCCTATTACAATCATCCTGCCCAGTTACAAAAATGAACCACAATTTCCCTCAAAAGGGTTACAACAATTTACACCCCTACCAGCCACGTATGAGAGCACCTGCTTCCTCATAGGAAGCAAAACGTCATGTTTTAAAATTTTTGCCATCCTTATAGGTAAGAAAAGGTATCTTGACATTGTTTTAACTTGCATTTTTCTACTTATGAGTTTGAACATTTCAAAACTATGTCTGAGAGGCATTTACATACATTTTGTAAATTGCCTGTTCAAATATTTTTCTCATTTTTTGATCAGGTTTTTGGTATTTCACCCCTTGTTTTTATGAGTCCTTTATGTATCAGGGACATGAGTTCCACATCTGTGGTTTATGTTATAAATACTTTCTCTCAGTTTGTCAGCTGTCATTTAACTTAGTTGATGATGTATTTTTGTCATGCAAAATTCTGAAAAGTCTTCCAATTTATCTTTTTTAAAAATTGCCTCCAGATTTTGAGTCGTAGTTAGAAAACCTCTTCCCTGTGACATCCAAGTTTAAGCAGAATTCACCCATATTTTCTTCTAGTGTTCATATGGTTTCATTTTTCTCTTCCTTTTTTTTTTTTTTTTTTTTTAAACAAATTGAGTTCTAATTCATTTGGAGTCTATTCTTATACATGGCATAAAAGTACAGCTAATAATTCCCTTTTTCAAATGGTGATTCAGCTGTCTCAGGGTCATTTATGAACTTTTTAGTCCATTTTTACTCCAGTACACCAAAAAGAAAAAAAGATCTCTAAGACTAGAAGATAAAAACAATTATAAAGTGTACATATTCCAGAAGAGAAAAACTGTGGTGCTAATTGAGCTGCAAATATGTAAAAAATAAGAGATGAAACCCCAAAGATTTCACAAAAAAACTAGCAGAACTTATAAATGAATTCACTATAGCTACAGGATACATTTCAACATATAAAACTCATTGAATTTCTATATACAAATAACAACCGACCAGAGAAAGAAATCAAGAAAACAATCCCATTTTTGATAGTATTTTTAAAAAGTACCTAGAAATGAATGTAACTAAGCAGGTGAAAATGTAACTAAGGAGGTGAAAAGATACACTGAAAACTATAAAAAACTGATGGGAGAAAATTAATAATACACAAATAAATGGAGAGATATCCACTGTTCGTGGATGGGAAGAATTAATATTGTTAAAATATCCAAACTACCCAAAGCAATATACAGATTTAATATAATGTCTATCAAAATTCCAATGGCATTCTTCACAGAAATAGAAAAAAATCCTAAAATTCATACGGAGAAAAAAATAAAACAACAATAACAACAACAACAAAACCCAAATAGCCAAAGCAATACTGAGACAGAAAAATAAAACTGGAGGCATCTCACTTCCTGATTTAAAATTACTTTACAAAGCTATGGTAACAAAAGCACTATGATGCTGGCACAAAAACAGAAACCTGGACCAATGGAACAGAACAGAGAGTCCAGAAATAAATCCAAACATATATGGGTACCAAGAGGACATAACAGGGAACAGAAAGTGTCTTCAATAGATGGTGCTGGGAACGCTGGATTTCCACATGCAAAAGAATAAAATTGGACCCTTATCTTACACAATACACAAAAATCAATGCAAAACTGATTAAGAAACCTAAATATAGAACCTGAAACCATAAAGCTCCTAGAATAAAACATAGGAGAAAAGCTCCTTGACACTGGCCTTGGCAATGATTTTTTCGATATCACACCAAAAGCTCAGGCTACAAAAACAAAAATAAAGGAGACTACATCAAATTTAAAAGCTTCTGCACAGCAAAGAAAACAATTAACAAAATGAAAAGGCAACCTACTCACTGAGAAAAAAAAATAAGTGCAAACCACATAACTGATAAGAGGTTAATATCCAAAATTTATAAAGAACTCTTATAACTCAATAGCAGAAAAACAACTCGAATAAATAATGGGCAAAGCATCTAAACAGACATTTTTCCAAAGAATATATACAAAAGGCCAACAGGTATATGAAAAGGTGCTTAACATCACTAGTAAAGGAAATGCAAATTAAAACCACTATGAGATTACCACCTCACACCTATAAGGATGGCTATCATAAAAAAGATAAGAGATAACAAATGTTGGTGAGGGTGTGGAGAAAAGGGAACCCTAGTACATGTTAGTAGGACTGTAGATTGGTGCAGCCATTATGGAAAACAGTATGGAGGTTCCTAAAGAAATGAAAAATACAACTACCACATGACTCAGCAATCCCTCTTCTGGGTATATATCCAAAGGAGATACAATCATTGCCTCATAAAGACATCTGCACTCCCATATTCACTGCAGCATTATTCACCACAGCCCAAGATATGGAAACACTGTAAATGCCCATTGATGAATGACCAGATAAAGAAATGTGGTATGTATACATAATGGAATATTTTTCAGCCTTAAAAAAGAGATTTATGCCACAACCTGGATGAATCTGGAAGACATTATACTAAGTGAAATAAGGCAGACACACAAAGAAAACTGTTGCACAATCTCACTTATATACAGAATATTTTTTAAAAGAGCTCCACGCCTGTAATCCCAGCACTTTGGGAGGCCAAGTCGGGCACATCACGAGGTCAGGAGGTGGAGACCATCCTGGCTAACACCGTGAAACCGTCTCTACTAAAAATACAAAAAAATTAGCCATGATGGCGGGTGCCTGTAGTCCCAGCTACTTGGGAGGCTGAGGCAAGAAAAGGGCATGAACCCAGGAGGCAGAGCTTGCACTACACTCTCGTACCACTACACTCCAGCTTGGGCGACAGAGTGAGACTCCATCTCAAAATAAATAAATAAAATGAAATAAAATAAAATAAAATAAAATAAAAAAGAGCTCAAGTACACAAGAAGACTGAAACAGGGGTTATCATGTGGGAAGAAGGTAAGGATGGAAAATAGCAGACATGTAGGATGAACAAGTTCAGAGATCCTAATGTACAACATGAAGACTAAGGTTAATAAACTTGTACTGTATTACAGAATTTTGTTAAATATATTTTTAGCTGCTCTTGTCATGAAAAACTATGTGAGATGATAGATATGTTCATTTGTTTGTCTACAGTAACCACTTTACTATTTATTTGTATCCCATAATATCATGTTATAAACCTGAAATATACATAAGAAAATTTACTTAAAAAAATACACACACACACACACACACACAACCTTCTTCAGTGAAAAATAACACGGAACAGAGGTCATACAATTTGGAAAGGAAAAATGTGTACCACGTATACAGGTTTTTATGTATTTTTTAAATGGGTAATGGTTGTAATGAAAATATTTTTGATAAGTATGCTTCCATTAAAGCTGGAGAAGTAAATTTACAATGAATTCTGGCTTTAGTATAAACAAAATATTTAAACTTAGAATAAAGTCAAGTTTTAATACACCTACTTTCAGTTTTTGATATTTTTTCAAGTACTTTAATGCCCTAAAAAATTAAGGTTCTAGAAAAAAATCATAGGAGTGCACATTCTTCCTTTTGCCTTGGGCTTCAAATGTCTCAACATGGCATTGCCAGATCCTGTCTTGATTCAGATTTTTGCTATTTTGTTTACCATGGATTTCTTTGCATTAATTTTATTTCTTAAAATATTGTATTAAAATGTAATTTATCTTAAAACAAAAGGAAACAAGAGTCATTTAAGGCCAGAAGTTTAAGATCAGCTTGGGAAACAGCAAGACTCTGTCTCTACAAAATAATTAGCTGGGAGTGGTGGCACATGCCTATAGTTCCAGCTACTCAGGAAGCTGAGGCAGAAGGATCACTTGAGCCTAGGAGTTCGAGGCTGTACTGAGCCACAGTTGCACCACTGCACTCTAGCTTGGGTGACAGAGCAAGACCCTGTCTCAAAAAACATGAATGAATGAATGAATGAATGAATGGATGGATGAATGAATGAATGAACGAACGACTATTAGCTGGGCATTGTGGCCCACGTCTATAGTCCCACCTACTCAGGAAGCTGAGGCAGGAGGATCACTTGAGCCCAGTAGTTCAAGGCTGCAGTGAGCCATGACTGCGCCACTGTACTCCAGCCTGGGCAACAGAGTGAGACCCTGCTAAAAAAAGTAAAAAATAAAAAGAGAGGCGCTAACTCAGAAATAAGTCACTGAAGAGAATAATTTGCTCACCGTGGGGATAAGAGGACTCAAGTGTCTGACTATTCACTTACAAGGCATGTGAGCAGAGCTTCTGTTTGCTCATATGTTAAATGGGGTAACAGTACCTGGTCCCTCAATATTACCAGTTGCAAGGTCACTGAATGTTTAAAACAATTGTGATATTTAAATCAGCATACAATATGTTTTTTAAGCATCAGACTAGAGAATTACCAAAATATTGCATACTGTTAACTTAAGTAAACATTCATGGACATATCTATTGGTGTAAAAGGCAACACATTTATAAAATATAGATGGGAAAACTATAAATACCAGAATCCACTTGCATAAAAAAGGCCTCAACATGGCACTAAAAATGCCTATTTTATTTCTTCACTACTTCTCTGGTATACATAAAGAACTCTTACAACTCAGTAGCAGAAAAACAACTCAATTAAAATATGGGCAAAGCATCTCAACAGACATTTTTCCAAAGAACATATACAAAAGGCCAATAGGTATATGAAAAGGTGCTCAACAAGTCCTACAGTCACAAATAGAAGACTTTAAAAGCACATAGAACACCTTGGAATTTTTTTTTTTTTTCAAAATGAAACTGCGTTGATAAAATGCAAATGATCTCTGGTCTCAGATTTGTCTTTCAGAGCCCCTTGAAAGACAAATCTGAGCAGGGCTCACAGAAAGCAGGAAATATTCTTTACTTGGGTATATGCAATGGTAAGGGGCAGAGCATACTAGTTAAAAGAGCAGGAGCACAGACTTGGAGTCAGACAACCTGGGTTTGAATCCTTGTTCTAATTACTAAATGTGTGGCTTAGTTTCCTCATCTGTATAATGGGGAAAATAAAGCTGTCCTCAGGTTTAGTGAGAATTGCTAACAAGGTTTAAAAATTATCAAATAGAATTCTTGGCACACAACCTTCTCCAATATATGGCAGTTACTGTTCTCTTTATTAGTAAGTGACATATTTGGAAGTACGTGCCTACAGTAGAAGAAGGCCAATTAAAAGAGAATTCTCTTTGGCATGCAGCAAATGGTAGTAACACTTTTCTATACTTTAATTGCACAGAAAAGAGTTGGAGGCAACAGCCTCTAGAGACAATGATTTATCCCCTCAAACCAAGGACACAAAATGAGACATGACAGAGGAAGCACCTCTTTTCTCTATACTGCAAAAGAGCTTGTGCAAATTAAATGAGGTGACATGCAAAGATCACACAATAAAGTTAAATAAAAGCTGGCACTTGCTACCTCTTACTAGTTTAGTCTTCTTTCCCTATGTTAGTTTTATAGGAAAAAACGAGTTGATAATTTAAAAATGCTATTAGCTTCAGATCTTGTCTTCGCTTTTCAATATTCCAGATAATTCAGTTTGTACCTCCTGGCTACTTTGAGGAAGGTAATTTTTTAATATATGCCCACCATGAAACAGACTATTTTATGTTAAAGCTGAAAGAAAATCAGTACCTGCTATGTTCAGATTATACATTAGCCAGCATAATGCCACATGGACATGAGTATGTAATACAGACACTTAAATTTTCCAAATACACAATCTGATAAAGAGTAGGGAATGGCAGTACTGAAATTAGATAATGCAGTGGGTGCTGGAGTCAGAACTGAGTCTGAATCCTGCTTCCCCACTTGCTAACTGCTTCCTGACATGAAGGGAAATGAAATGTTCTGAGCCTGCTTCCTCCACTGCAACAAGGGGATAAGAGTACCTTTCTCACAGACCTGTTACGAAGATTAAACAACATATATGGTGCCCAGCTTTATTCCTGGCAAAATAATTGGTACTCGATACATCTTATTCTTTTACCTCCTACTTCTGAATACAAAGAGGAGATCACAAAACAGTGTGGGATGATGAAGAGAACCAGGCAGCTCTGCAGTTTTAGTTGGCACAGCACAGCCTGGTGGGGAGGCCAGGACACCGCAGCGCCAGGCAAGGTCACAGGCTGTAAAGGCGGTGCTGTGACAGTCTCTTGAGAGCGTGATCCTGGCCAGAAGGCAGTCGGCTGGCAAAAACCCCAAGCACAATGGAATGGCATTCGTAATCACTACGAGGCTGAAATACAAACATGTACTTCATGAAAAGGCTTTGAGATATTTCTTACATTCTTAAGACAAAAAAACCTTCACTCAATAATTAACTTTGGAAGAGATCACTCATCTACTAACCACTGGGGTGGTTTTCTTCCTTTTATTAATATTAATGCACCAATACCTTACAATAGATATATCATGCAATAATATTTTTAAAGTTCTTGAGCAAAAAAGGCTCAGTATGTAAAATTTATAAAGCAAGGAAGCTGTCCATCTGCATAGATGCTACAGCCATAAAGAACTTTTTCATGTGGCTTTTTAAAGTACTGTACTGTGTTCAAAATATTTCCTTTTTTTCTTCCAAACTCACAGATCAGAGTTTCTGACTTAGAAATTAGCAAAATCTAGGAGTCCTGCACAAACTCCAATTCTGTTTGTTTGTTTGTTTGTTTGTTTGTTTGTTTGTTTTCAACCTCAAGGCTCTGGCATATGCAGTCCACATGGCTGAAAATGGAACAAAAAGCTCCTGTGTATTCAGACTGCTGCCCTTTTAACCATACTGTAAAAGCGAGCATGGAATGACAGCACAGGAGAGGACAGAACAGGGTCTGTGTTTACTCCATGCTGACCAGTATGAAACTCATTTATTTTATCAAAAGGTGAATGTATATTCTCATCAACAAAATGATGGACCAAAAGAAACAACAACATCAAAGCAATCAACCAAAATAAATTGTTTGGAATGCTCTATCAATGTTAAACCAATTACCACAGTTCAATAAATCAGAGATACTATTAGTCATAATTACAATGCTTTAAATACTATAAAACGTGGGCTTCTTAGTAATAAATTCAGAATAATTTACAGTGTATTCCAAAATAATTCTTAAAATGAATTTAAATTACCTACCTGATGCTTTTTACAAAGACAACCCTTCAACCACTTTCTCAGAGTAATAAATTTTTAAGTGCTAGCTTCTTTAAATACACACAAACACACAGACTCCATTAACTCTCTTACAAAGTCACTGTCTTTCTAGTCTATTCAGCTTTTACAAAATAAGACCTAACAGTGAATTATAATTTAATAAGATAACTTTATACATGGTAGATCATCAACTGTTAAATTAAAATAAATAGATTTTAATGAATTTGAATGACTGCAGGCTTCCTTTGCTGTTGGTTTAAATATTCATGCTGCAGCATCTCTATTTCTGTTGCACAGTTCAGGTAACAAAGAGATGACAAGCAGTGGGCTGGGCACTGTGCTCAATGCTTGGGGTCCAAACATGAAGACACACACTTCCTACACTTCCTTACAGTCTAGTTACAGAGTAAAAACAGTTCATATTGACTGTATGCTTATGTGGTATTTATAAGTGATACATGTTTTATGGATCTTATTCTCACAATCGTGCTATGAAGTAGGTGCTAATATTACCTTATTACTGAGACTTAAATAACCCTCCTAAGTCCAAGATTACACAGCTAGTAAGTGGTAGAGCTGGGATTTAAAGGCACATATGCCTGTTTCACCATGATGGAAGTTAGACAGCCTCCCCCAACACATTATTTCTATACAAGCAGGACACTCCCATGCAGGGCAGGGAGTGGTACTACCTAGCAGGATGCCTGGGGGCTGAGGGTGAGAGAGCTGGTTCTTGCCCAAAGCATCCAGGTACAGTATCAGAGTTGGATCTTGAAGCAGACATTGCCAAGGAGATAAGTGATGAACCAAGTTTCTCTTTGCTTGCTTTAAAGGACTAGAAAACTGGTGGGCTAGTTCTAACTTACAGATTTATGGCAGAAATACCAAGAATTCCTTCAGAGAAGATCCTAGAGAAGGAAACTGGTTGACTGTCCAGTATGGACTTGGAAAATACAACCCCACCATGGCAGCCTATGTGAAGAGCAAAATGTCTTCACTGCATTGTACCTTGAACTGCTGCTCAGCTGCACTATGTGCCTGTTTTTCTGGTTTGTTTGGAACTTAAAACTTTACTGAAAGCTATGACTGATGGAAACTCTAGATTCTTGCTTTTAAGTCAATTCATAACATCTTCCAGACTTCACTAGTACTGCACATTCCTGTCACTATTTAAAAAGCTGTGAGTTCCAGAACCAGAATAACAAAAAACTCCTGGTAAACATTCTGCTCATGGTGCTAGCCCTCATACTACTATTTTTCTAAGCTTCACGTTGTGCCCTAAGAATGAGCAGCATTTCTTTTTCTTTTAACTGATATTTGGGAGAACAGGGCTCACTTTCTTCACATTAATCATGTCCCACCCCCTAAATCCTACTCCAAAACTAGAGAAAAATATAAATTTGTTCACTTAAAGCTCACCTAATCTAGCTGTACTTTTCTCTTCATACATTAGCATAGTAAGTCAACGTCTGGCCCTTGCTGCAGAAGCCACATGAAATAACCGTTAACTTCCTAAGAAAACCTAAACAAGAGAAAAACCCTGAAAGAAAAACAAAGCACTGTCAGAAGACAGTAGAATAGGCTGGGCGTGGTGACTCACGCCTATAATCCTAGCATTTTGGGAGTCTGACTCCGGTGGATCACCTGACGTCAGGAGTTCGAGACAAGCCTGGCCAACATGGTGAAATCCCCATCTCTACTAAAAATACAAAAATTAGCCAGCCGTGGTGGCATGCACCTATAATCCCAGCTACTCAGGAGGCTGAGGCAGGAGAATCGCTTGAACCCGGGAGGCGGAGGTTGTAGTGAGCCCATATCGCGCCACTGCACTCCAGCCTGGGCAACAGAGAGAGACTCCATCTCAAAAAAAAAAAAAAAAAAAAAGACAGTAGAATTGGCTCAGATGAATAAGCAGCACAAGGATAAAGAAGAGTTTTTGTTACAAATACTTACAAAAAGACAGAGCTCAAAAAGAAGCATTGCACATCCATTTCCTTGACAAAATTTGCATTCCAGAGTTCTAACTTTTCTCCTGAAAGATCTGTATGGATTTTTGTTAACAGACTCATTCTCTCATTTCTTCCCACTACTAGATTTTGAACCTTGCTTTCAAGACTTTCTTTTCTCTGTTTTCATTAAATAGAGACCTGCCCAACAATTACTATAGAACATCATTTTGTCACAAGCTTGGGTCCCCTTTTTGAAAGCAGCTATCACACCTTCTACTCAAACACAGAACTCACTCCAACCTTTGGGACTTTTTGTCCATACTAGAATAAAGTTCTTCACTGAAATTTACTTAAGGTCACAAATTCTGCAAATTGGTCCCATTAAATAATGATGTCAAGGCCACAGTTCTTCAAACTGCAGATGAAATACATTCACAGTTCAGTACAGTACAGTTTACACTCATCTGTAAGTCTGAGATTAGGAAATTATTAACTGGTTTCCAACTAGTTTCAATACTAGATTGAAGTTTAAATAGTTTTACTGTGTGGACTTTAATTTTTATTAAAAAATAGTAAACAGCAATTCTTTTCCTGACTTTCTAAGCAAATACAGAGAAAGTAGGAACAAAGTAGGAATAAGAGACAATAGAAAAAACAAGTACAGTTAACAGATTTGTGCCTTTTATATGCCATTTACAAAAAGAGAAGGGATTTCAGCATGTGCTTTGAAAATGCCTAGGAGCTAGTTTCTAAAACTGCACCATTACTTGCTATATATTTTTTCTACATAAGGCATCCAATTCCTACAAACAAATACAAGTACTACCACTATAAAAAACTGGAGTGTTCTCCTGTTACGTGACAAAGGGCCAGCTTTATACCCTTATCAAAGTCACGGAGTGTGGTCTGGAGGACTGGTAGAATCACACTAAAACATGAATCTCTGCACTCTCATGCTTGTTTGTCCACTAAAATTGTTCTATAAACAATTTTAGGTTAGTGCAGAGATACATTCATTTTTAAAAATCTATTTACATTTGATATTTTTCAAACATCATTTCAGTATGTAGCACAAGTCCTTGACACACAGAATAACTCTTCCCAATAAAATAAACACTACTAGAATCTCCAAGAGATAACTCTGGGGCTGGTTTAGAAACCCAGTTAATTTTCCTTAGTAGAAAGTTATTTTCTACTAGCTGTTGGGCTTACTACATGGTGGTTTATGCACAAGCCATTCTGTAAATCTCAATGTCCTGTGCCAAACGTTCCTGATTACGAATTCAATCGCTTTTTTTTTTCTTCTCGTTCTGTTGCCCAGGCTGGAGTGCAGTGGTGCAATCTTGGCTCACTGCAACCTCCCAGGTTCAAGCGATTTTTGGGCCTCAGCCTCACCAGTAGCTGGGATTGCAGATGCCCGCCACCACATCCAGCTAATTTTTGTATTTTTAGTAGAGACGGGGTTTCACCATGTTGGCCAGGCTGGTCTAGAACTCCTGACCTCAAGTGATCCACCCACATCAGTCTCCCAAAGTGTTGAGATTACAGGAGTGAGCCACGGTTCCCAGCCCAATCACTGTTTTTTAAGTTAACATTCAATAAGAATTCCATCGCTAATGTGGGTACAACTTTTGTTTTCTTGTTTTCTTAAACTACAGAAGTTACTGGCATTGAGTTTGGCTGACACGGCATTTCCTGGGAGCTAACTAAAGGATGCTCTTCCATAGTCAATTTGTGAATGGGCAACCTCACAATCCTTCTATCTATTATTCAACATTAAGTAAGTTGTAAACACACCTGGATAATTGGACTTATTAATTATGCAATGAAAACCAGAAGCGCATGGTTAAAAAGCCTTAGAGAAAAAAATCATTTTCTTTATATCTCCCTACACTTTCAGAAGCCAAGAAATGAGTTGCAGTTGTCTGAGTTATTTAGTTAACGGAGCTATTTTGAATCAAAAGCAAATATTCAAGTTTTGAGGACTCTATTAAATTTCATAGCACTAGGCTCAAGTGACTGCTTTCCCTCTCTTCCTTGCTGATAGTCACCACCGTGAACAAAGCTTCTATCTGTAGAATCTTCTGTCACTCAGTTGTGCTGGCATAGTAATAATAGGAACATCCTTTTCTTTTGATGCATCTTTTCATCTTAAGAAGAACACAGTCAAAGAGTCTTAATGGTTTCAACAGTATTACAAGTGACTTAGGGAAACATACTCAAAGACTGTTAATGGGTTAGACAGTATTATAAGTGATTTAAGTCATCCCTTACATATGGTATCTTTAGTTACCTTTTGAAGAGGCTATAATCTTACATTTCTTTAAGAAGCCACTTGAAGACTGGTTTTCTCCTAAGTCACACTTCTTTGGCAAGAAACTGAATTCATTAAGTGGCTCCCCAAAATAAGATTCCCACCTCCTATCATAGGGAGCGATATCACAGCATTCGTTTCATAAAACTTTCAAGTTCCTGCATTATTCTTATAGAATCAAGGCTCTTATAACACAGAAGCCTTCTAATATTTGAAAACCTTAGAGGTACATGTGAGTGTGTGCCTGTGTGTATGTGCAGAGTATTTCCAAACTACTGTAAAGAGATACCCCATTTGCTAAGTTTCTAAGAACAGTTCAGTTCTCTAAAAAAAAAGGCAGTACCAGAGGCTGCATGCTTTGTTTGGCTCTCTCCCAGATAGTTCTTAGCATTAGATGGCTTTGGTTTTTCAGAAAAAGGTTCATGGAAAGGTTTTAAGTGTATAAATTTAATTGTTTTCTTCCTAAAGACAGAACTGAATTCAATTTCCAAATCGATCTTCATGATGGCAAAAAATACCCCCAGAAACAGAAAGACAAGAATGAGGAAACTGTGGCTATTTTGGTCAGCTTCAGTTTCTTCATCTCCGTGGATTATCCTGTCTCCAGTCTCCTGAAGCCTTCCTTGAGTGACCTCACACAGAGCTCTCTAGCTGTCTCATCCATTTCTTACAAAGAATATCCAGTATACCAGATGCAGCAAGGCCACCAGGGCTTGTATTTGCTCCCTGATCCTTTCTTCCTGCTGTTCTCAAAGAATCCAGTTTTAGACCAGGACAGACCACTGCTTCAGGTAGCCTGCTTCTTTTATACTGGATAATCTTCATCATCATCATCCTCTTGCTTGTATGCTTTTCTAAAGTAAAGTAAAACCTATTCACAGGCCCATGTTCTGCCAGGGCTGTAAGCCTTATGAGCCAGGATGGTGACCAGAGCCTTGTGGAAGCTGCTTCCTATCCTGGGCTATCTGCAGCCCAAGACTTGGGAGTTGTGGTTACTTCAACTGCCATAAGGCATCCTCCTCAAAGTGCAGAGTAGACCCTCTTGCCTCTAAAGCTCTTTGACACCACATTCACAAATTCACAAAGGAAAGTTGCTCCTGACACAGAGGCAAGGCTTTGGAGTAACAAGAAACCTAGAGACAGAAGCTACTCTGTAATAGTTCAACTCACCACTGAAGATTGTGTACCAAAGAAGAGATGCCCACCTCCCTAGCCACACCGGCCATTAGCATGGTGCATACAGAAGATGCCCTAGTAAATAACTGAGGGTGCCAAGGCAGAAGAGCAGACTAGCCATGTGTATGTAGCACTCAGTTCTCTACCAACAACCATTTCTTTAACCTTGCACCAGCCACTGCAAGTTGGGTCCTCTGTTGCTGCAAGCATTCAGCATGACACACAGCATCACTCCCAGGGCCCCAAATATGACAGTGGTCAGCTTCCTATGGGAATGGCTTCCCTCTATTCTCCCACCACCACTGCCACCTTGGCACATACTCAGCTTGTGTCACTGCTGAAAGAAAGGCAGGAATGAGTGGCCAATGACTAGGGGAATGAGGAGCCAAGGCTAAGGAACCATAGTGAGGGAGGCAGAATAGGCAAGGCGAAGGGCACAGTAACCAGCTGCAGCAAACAAAAGTCATTCAACTTAAGGAGTTCAATTGTGTGCAGGAATCTAGGCAGAGCTAGGGCTCTAGAACCAGATGGCATTGTGGTAAGAGCACATCTGAGTATCAGACAAGAGAAGAGGGCTATGGATCAGACTCTGGCAGGCTCAATGTAGCCAGTAGTTGTATGAATGGTTTACAGCTGAGACAAAGAATATGTAACAGAATAACCAAGACAAGAGAAAAACAATTTATTAGGAGCACACCTCCAAATTAAGGAACCAGGAGCTCTGCTGAAGTTGTAGGGGCCGGGCAATGGAAGAAGAGTTACTAGCACCAAGATAGATCTAGATAACAGGGTTCAGGCCTAGGCTTTTATAAGATTTCTGTTGATGCAGAAGCTACTGACACAAGGCCAGGTGGAAACAAGTAATTGGGAGCACCAGGTTGGTGTACAGAGTGGGTAGGTGAGATAAAGCACTAGCCTCCAGCAGGTAATCTTGTTAAGTGAATAGAAAGATATATTGAATGAGGCCAACAAGAGTGTCACTAGGAGTATCTTGAGCCCAAAATGGCAGAGCCAAACTTTGACACTGGAAACGGCCACAAACAATACAGTGCCACAAACAATATGATGCTCAATACGGTTCAACCCTATTCCCAAATAAGGTCCCCCTGTAGAGAGACCATGCCTGAAATAAGGAGACAGCATGCCAATGTGGCAATGTAGGTTTGGAATCAGACAAAGCTCAATTCTGTCTCTTACTAGCTGTGACTCTGGCAGATTACTTAACTTCTGTGAGCCTCAATTTCCTTATCTGCAAAATTAGGTTGCCAATAACTTTTATAATAATAGATTTTGCATTAAGGTTTTGTAATAACTAAATTAGTGAGCATATTAAATAGAATACCTGGCCGAAGGCTCAGTGCTCAATAAATGATAGCTATTATTATTCTTTTTTTTTTTGAGACGGAGTCTCGCTCTGTTACCCAGGCTGGAATGCAGTGGCCGGATCTGATAGCTATTATTATTCTTACAAATAGTCATAGTAGTATACATAATACCATTATTGCACACGGAAACACTCCTTTTTACATATATTGTCTATAATAACAACAACATTATGAATAGTAGCATGGGCAACCCCAGACTTAACAAGCTAATCTGTTTCTGAAAGTCTGAAAGTCAAACCACAGTAGGTTAAAGGCTGCTTACAACGAAATTTGCAACTTTACTCTGAATCTGGTGTTATGCCAGTAAGTTGCATTCTATGCCACACAAATAAAACCATCACATCCTTTATCTCCCTCCCTCCCTCCCTCCTTGCCTTCCCTCATGTATTGCCAGCACTGACAGCAACATCCTGGCAATCACTTGGAAGGCAGTTGGCACTGGTATAGGTCACATTTCCATCTCCATTAGGAAGTGGTAAGTACAAGTTTAGGTACTTACTACAAGGAGAGGAGGTGAATATGAGGGGAGTAAAAACAATTTTTTTTAGAGACAGGGTATTGGTATGTTGCCCAGGCTGAAGAGCAGTGGCTATTCTCAGGCACAGTCATAGCTCACTGCATCCTTAAACTCCTGGGCTCAAGTGATCTTTCTACCTCAGCCTCCTGGGTAGCTGGGACTACAGGTATGCATCACCATGCCTGGCTCAAGAGTAAACATTTTTTAAGTCAGATATGGTAATCTACAAGTTGTATCTTCTCATTTGAGAGTCATCTACATTTGTACAGTGCTTTCTAATTCTTATACATAAACTATCATATTCGACTTCAAAATAACTGTAAAGGAAGCAGGATAAATATGATGTCTGGCTCATGGAAAATAAAATTTATGAAGCTCAGAGAGGTTCCGGTGACTTACTCCAGGTCACACACTGTGAAATGGTGGAATCAGGCTATAACCTGGATCTCTAGATTTGTAATTTGGTGCTTGTCCACCATAATTGGTCTATGCATGACCTGTGGGGTTAGAGCAGCAGGTACCTTTATTTTTAAAAATCTATTTATATTTGATATTTTTCTCACTTGAAAGAAGCTCTGATTTCTTAGAAATGTAGCCTGCTTCTGAAACGGCCTCATTTTGTTAATTTTATAAGTACAAAACGTAATTATATTTATGGAAAAAAATAATCTCCTTAAATTTGATTATCACTTCAATTGATTTTAATGTGTTCAGTATTTTAAAGTTACCTTGAACATATTAAATTGAAAATAGTATGTGCATTGTATTATGTTGGAAAATATTTCCTTTGGGGACTAGTAAATTATTTACTGCCCTCAGAGATGAATTATTCACTATAAAAATGCTTTTATGAGTAAAATCATATGATGCTTATTGTGACAGTTTAAGTTTCGAAGAGGCCTCATATTTAAATTTTTTTAAGTGGCACGTTTGTTTCTTACAAGTTAACAAAATTATTCAGCTATCTACAAAATAAATGTACTGTTTTATTCAAGGCCCATGTACTTTGACATATATTATGTCAAAATGAGTCAGCTACAGCTACAGTGGATAATACGTTATTTTTTAGCCAAGCTGACTTTCTAGCTCAGCAGGAAGTTCAGCCAATTTTAAGGTCTTTAAAGTGTTGTAATCTGGTTATTTGACAATACTATTAGGATACCCAGTATCAATTTTCCTAGGGAGAAGTCAACACCTAAGCCAATACTTGTACCAGTAGCTATCTTTTCATATTGTTCAATACCTTACACACACACACACACACACACACACACACACACACTTTAATTCCTTTCTCTGAGGAAATCATCTCATATATTTTGTCCCTAAACACAATTTTAGCACAGATTTCTTTTTTAAAGTATAAAATCCCTCACTGAAATAAATTCCATTTGTTAACTAGGAATGACACTTTGTTCACTGCAAAAACAAATTTAGAGAAGCAATCATCAAGATAAACACAAGGAAGGAAACTAACTAATTGGTTCCAGTCAAAGAAACAAAAGCTTTCCATCTTATTCTTTGGCTGTTTTACTTTAAACACAATTACTTACCAAGTGGCAAAAATGCAAGACGGTTTCCAGCCATGGAGAGCTCACTGAGGCTGGGCAGCTGGCACAGATGGCGCGGCACATACCATAGACGATTTCGGTCCACAGTGAGGTACTGCAGAGAAAGGCACATGTGAAGCCTCTCGGGTAAAGTTAGCAAACGATTGGTAGAAATGTCTAGTGTCTGCAGCTCCTTCAAATCGCCAACCTCTACAACCAAAATCAAAATTAGGATAAATTGCATCCTTATGAACTGAAATAAACAAAATGAATCAATATTATAACAGTTTAACCAAAGGAAATCAGTAGCTGCAACTATTTCCATAAACATGAATGCTGAAGTACAGGAGTTTTGGTGAAAATGCAAATAATCCAACCTAGGTGGATGTCTTTAAATTACCCTGCCAGAATTTCTTAAATGGAGAAAAGGGCCGGCTGGCATGGAGAAAAAAAGAGACACAAAGTGGTGAATCTGAACCAGAAGTCTGTCACTATGGCTTCTGCATCTTGATGAGTCAAGTTTGTTGCCAGGGTGAGAAAAGAACAATTACAGTCACTTCAAGGAACCTGGTTTTTGCTACTTGTGTGATTTTACCATCCATCTAAGAAGAAAATAGGAGATTTATGAATAATAGCAATGAAGTAAGTGCAACTTGTTCATATGAGCTAAATAGATTTCTGGAGTAGAAATTAGAATGTCTTTTGGAAATGTTCATCATGGTAAAGGTTTTAACAATAAAATGAGATACAGTTTAACTAACATTTTTAGATATTGTTTAGGCATGTGGCACCTTTTAAAAAACCCAAAGTATACATACCCTATAAAGATTTACTTTAATTCCCAAATTAAATACTTCCATTTACTCCATAATTTCCTCATCATTGATGCCTACAGTTGTCATCTGTTCCATGGTGAGTATAATTAGGTCCTTTTCATACATCAAATCACTTAAGACTTGAGTGAAGATTAGGAAGTTCCTTACAAGGAACTTAGTCCCTCAGGGAAAAATCACCATTTTAGGGGAAGGACATTTACTCTTTTCCAGGACAGCACATTATACTGAAGACCTACAGTCAGCACTGTGCAGGACAAGTCTACTTTCACATCATGGAGACTTAGATGTCGAAGACCACTCTTCCCCTTCTTTCATCCTGTCCCTATTCCTGAGCCATTCCTCCCAGGTTAAGATTTCCCAGGCTCTACCACTTGACAGTACCCCTCTGTGCACATTCCAGTTTGTACAACAGTTGGATTAGTATTAGCTATGTCTTCTCTACTGGATAACAGTCTTCTGCCATCTTGGATGCTCAACTGAACAGAGTAGCTTTTCTCATTGCTACAGACCAGGTGGTGGTAAACTATGGCTCACAGGTCAAATCTAGCCTGTGGCCTGCTCTTGTCCTGCCTGCAAGCTGAAACTGTTTTTTTTTTTTTGTTTTTTTTTTAACATTTTTAAAGGATGGTAAACAACAATAAAAACAAAGAACACGTGACAGAGACCATATGTGGCTTGCAACACCTAAAAATATTTACTATCTGGCCATTTACAGAAAAGGTTTGCTGATCTTTGCTACAGACCTTTTGTTAGAGAATTTAAAATAATTATTTTACTTTATAAAAGTAATACAAGTCCAAAATACCCTAACTCGTAGTTATTTTTCTAATATTTACAAATTTGTGCTGGGAAGTTCATACATTACTGCTCAATTTCCTCAATACTGAACAAAATATACACCTTCAGCGGAGCAGGCAGGTAGGATTCAGTATACAGCCTGTGACTCTGAAAGGGAGTTTTCTACTTGAACTTAACTAGTGCACAGGAGAGTCAATTTCATGCTTGGCTCCCCTGGCACAGTATTCCACCTTGCTAAGCCTGTCTATCTCTTTCACAAAACAAAAATGCTTCTGATTTTGGGTGTGTGGGGATAAAACATGAGGAAGAATCATCGTGTTTTATAAGTCATAAGAAGAAATACAAAGAAAAAGAGAAAAGAACTAAATTTAAAAATCAAAAAATGACTATGCGGGAGAGAAGAGCAACCAATCTCAGACTTAACATGGGCAGTGTCAAGACAAGAATGAGACAAGGCCTCTGCCATTGAGAAGCACATCACACACAACCAACAAGGTGCAAGAGGAGCTCAGAGAAGGTTATGTGAAGGCTTGGAGAAACTCTTCCAAAATTTACTGGAGATGGGAATTTGAATAAGGCACAAAGAAAACACGTAAAGGATTCCCAGCAGGGCATGGGGGCGGGGTTAAAACCATGACGAAAGGCATGCAAGTGAAAATCTAAATACAGCTTGCACAATGGGCTCTTTGGGGACCAACAAATGACAAAGACCAATGGGAGAAGAGCAGAAAAGAAATTCAATACAGAGAGACAGAGTTTGGTGGAGACAGGAATGATAATAAATATTGGGTAGAGGAGCCTGGACTTACCATTGTGAGAATATGACATCTCCTGAAGAATCTTAAAGGATGAAGGGATGTTTTTTGGAAAGGTTAGACAGGCAAATATGCAGAAAGCAATGATATGGAAGGAGATACTAGGCTGACAAAACAAGTAGGCATTTGACTAGAACAGATGCAGTGTGATAGAATTTGAAGACAAATTCCAGAGGTGCTTTAACGAAAGCATGAGGTAGGCTTGATTTAATATGAAAAATAATAAAATAGGAAAAAGTCAAAGACAGTTACAAGCTTCTAGACTATTACACTTTAAGTGTGCTGATGCCAATTCTAAGAATTTATTTTTATAGAAAAACAATTAAAATGTCATCAATACCTCTGAATTGCATTATTTACAAACCATCTACTTAAAGGTATTTGAAAAAAGTCCATCAAAATGTACATGGAAGCAAGTAAAATAAATGATTTTGAACATATTTCAAAAATAATTAAATGTGCAAAAAAGTGTTTTTACATGGCTGCAAAACTTACTAAGGCCTGCACTTTTTTTTTCATTATTGTAAAATGGGGCAACAAGGTGTGATTATGAATTTAAATTTTGATGAGAAATATTAAAAGACTTAAACTTGATAAAGACCAAGTAGGATAAATACAAAGAGACCCACACCTATACACATCATAATCAAACTATAAAAGACAAAGATACATAAAAAATCTTGAAAGCATCAATAGAAAAATGGCTCATCATGTTCAGAGGCAACAAGAAGATAATTAAAAATATACAGTTAAAAAAAGTTGGCACAGTAATTGAAATTGCACACTAAAAATATTTATCTAACATTTAAAAAGGCAATAAAAGGAGAGGTACAGGGAAAAAATACAAGATATGTAGACTACACATGGCAAAATGGGTGATGTATTAATAAACATAATCATATCAATAATTACATTAAATGTGAACAGACTAAATAACCCAGTCAAATGGGAAGGCTGTCAACTGCATAAAAAACAATATGCCATCCATAAGAAATACACTTTAGATTCAAAGGCACAAATAGGTTGAAAAGTAAAAGGATGGAAAAAAATACATACCATGCAAAAAGTAACATAAGAGAGAGCAGCTATATTCATATCAGAAAAAAAACAGACAAGAAATACTATAAGAGGCAAAGAGGAAATATTTCATAATAGTAAAATGGATAATACTTTAGAAAAATAAGTCAACTGGCCGGGCGCGGTGGCTCAAGCCTGTAATCCCAGCACTTTGGGAGGCCGAGACGGGCGGATCACGAGGTCAGGAGATCGAGACCATCCTGGCTAACACGGTGAAACCCCGTCTCTATTAAATACAAAAAAACTAGCCGGGCGAGGTGGCGGGCGCCTGTAGTCCCAGCTACTTGGGAGGCTGAGGCCGGAGAATGGCGTGAACCCGGGAGGCGGAGCTTGCAGTGAGCTGAGATCCAGCCACTGCACTCCAGCCTGGGTGACAGAGCGAGACTCCATCTCAAAAAAAAAAATAAGTCAACTATAAATACATAGACATCTAACGAGAGTCCAACATTATATAAAGTAAAAAACTGACCAAACTGGAAGGACAAGCAGACATTTCAACATGATAGATGGAGATTTTAATACATTACTCTCAATAAAAATAAAACAACTAAACAGAAAACCACCAAGAATATAGAAAACTTAAAACTACACAATCAGCCAAATGGGCCTGGGCCATAATTCTAACAGACACACTCCTGAGAACCATAATGCCAAATGTTGAAATCCTGAAAGATCCAAAATCTCGAGTGTAAAATCTTGAATGAAAATCACAATCCTGAAAGATCAAAATCCTAAAAGTATAATTCTGGAAAGAAATAATTTTTAAAAATTCCTTTTTAAAAAAAGACATGTATTTATTTTATAAAGAGGGTTTATTTTAGAAACATAAAAACCTAACAATACTTGATAGGTCACTTTACACAATAAAATAGGCAATAAAAACATATATTTTTGCAAGTATAAACACTCAGATATATTAATCATAGGTGCATGGGTATAATAGCTACAAGCAGAAAAACCATATTCATAAGGAAATATGTCAAAAAGCAAAATGCATAAATGCATACCACTATGCTTGGCAACTGTGTGCCGCCAGCTTTATAACTGCAGTCAGATGCATGAAATACCGTGTTGAACAACCTAAGTCTTCTGAAGAGATCAATGAAAAACTATGACGGGTCAACCACTGAATACGCAGTTATCCATATCCAAAGAGCCAAGATCTCAAGAAATGTTATCTTTCACATATGCAGATGTACAAAATGGACATCTCTTCATTTACTGAGGAAGTTTCAACCTTTTTCATACATGCACAGTGCTTATACCCAAAGTTAACATTGTAATAATGCACTTCCGTGGACTCAAATTTATAAAAATGCAAATTAGAACTCTCGAAATGTTTACACAATTTATACCTCCAGTGTTGGAAATTATGCGAAGATGAAACGCTCAGCATAACAAACTGGCACTATGTGTGAAGGGGCAGAAGTTGTACACCACTGAAAAATTTGGCAGGGGAGATTTCTTGTATTTTTTTGTTTGCATTTTCACTTCTAATATCTTCAAAACACTCTCTCCACTTGTATTTGGAGGGTGGTTGTGGTCTACAAATTTTTGAAGTGTATGCTGTCTATTTGAAAGTCTGGTTATTGCTTGACCACTACAATTAAGTGATTTTCTGTATTCATAGCACCAATTATATTTTAAAATTTATCTTTTACCATTAAGTAGCTGCATACACTTAATTTATCACAGTGTTTTTGCAAGGGAACAATTTCACTGATCCCTTCCATTGTGTTAGAAGGAATATGGTAAGAAGGAATGATACTTGGCTTCCCCAATACCAAATCTGTATTAGAGGTTTTCAAAGAGACAGAACCAATAAGATACGTATACAGATATATGAGAAAGGATTTATTAGGGGAATCAGCTCATGTATGAGAAGTCCCATGACAGACTGTCTGCAAGCTGGAACCCTGGGATATCTACAGTGTGGCTCAGTCCCAGTCTGAAGGCCTCAGAACTAAGATGCCAATGATGCAACTCTCAGTCTGAGATCAAAAGCCTCAGGACCCGGGGGGCTGCTGGTATAAATCCTGGAGTCTAAAGGATGGCAAGCCTGGAATTTTAATGTCTAAGGCAGCAGGAGAAAACGCTGTCCCTTCTCTGAGACAGAGACCAATTCGCCCACAGTATTTGTTCTCTCTGGGCCCCTGGCCTACTAGATAGTGCCCACCAGTAATGAGGGCAGATTTCCCCTACCTAGTCCACTCAGACTCATGTGCCAGTCTCCTCTGGAATACACCTCACAGACACACCCAAAATAATGTTTTACCAAGTTTCTAGGTATTTCTTAATTCAGTCAAGTTGACACCTAAAATTAAGTCCACGAGTCCACTCCTTGTCAACCTGGCACTCATATGCGTCTCCTTAAATCATACCTAATTTCCAAATAAAGACAATAACAAGGTAACAGTTCCACCTAACATGATGCAACTATCCTGGTACAACCAAAATGTACTAAAACTCCTTCCCTAGAATCAGGCTTTTAGGATTTCAACATTCAGGATTTTGATCTTTCACAATTGTGACTTTCAGAATTTTATATGTTAGGAGTTCTGATCTTTAGGAAATTTGATCTTTCAACATTTGGGGTTCTCACATTCAGGACTGTATCTTTCAGGATTACGATCAGCACTGCAACCAAACTGACCTAATTTGACATCTAAGAACACTACAGCAAAATACACACATTCTTTTCAAGTGAACTTGGTATATTCTCCAGGACAGACCACATGCCAGACTATTAAGTCTCACATTTAAAAGAATTCAAATCATACAAAGTATGTTCTCTGATCAAAACGTAACTAAATTAGAAATCAACAACAGAAAGAAATTTGGGAAATCCCCATACTTGGAAATTAAACAACACACTTCTAAATAACCCATAATAATAAAATAAATCAGAAGGAAACTTTGAAAATATTTTTGCCAAATAGAAACAACCAATACAAGACATCAAAATTCATAGAATGTAGCCAAAGAAATGACTAGGGAGAGATTTAAAGCTTCAAATGTCTGTATTGGAAAGAAAGTTCTCAAATCTATTTCCTAAGCTTCCACCTTTAGAAAGGAGAAAAAGAAGTAAAAACTAAATCAAAATAAGTAGAAAATAATAAAAATTATAGTAGATATCAATGAAATAGAAATCAGAAAAGCAACAGAAAAAAATGTCAATGAAAACAAAAGTTAGTTCTTTAAAAAGATAACAAAATTGACAAACCTTTAGCTAGACTAACCAAAGCAAATAAATACATGCACAGAAAAAGAAAACTGACTTGAATTACCAAAACTGGGAACAAAAGATGAAATATCACTATTAACTTTACAGAAATTAAAAAGATTAAAAGGACATACTATAATATGAACAAATTTATTTCAATCAATTAGCAATTTATCTTTCTAAAAAGATACAAATTACCAAATTCAAGAAGTAATTAAAAATCTAAATAGATATATCACAAGTTAAAAAACTGAATTAGTACCCTGGCGCAGTGGCTCATGCCTGTAATCCCAGCATTTTGGGAGGTTGAGGCAGGTGAATCACTTGAGGTGAGGAGATTGAGACCAGCCTGGCCAACATGGTGAAATCTCATCTCTACTAAAACTACAAAAACTAGCTGCGTGTGGTGGTACACACCTGTAATCCCAGCTACTTGGGAGGCTAAGGCAGGAGAATTGCTTCAACCTTGGGGGCAGAGGTTGCCATGAGCTGAGATCGCGCCGCTGCACTCCAGCCTAGGTAACAGAGCAAGACTCTGTCTCAAAAAAACAAAAAAACAAACAAACAAACAAAAACTGAATTCGTAATTTTAAATCTTTAAATCCTCCCATAAGAAAGACCAGGTCCAGATGGTCCTTGTCAACCTGCTTTTCTGTTCTATCAACTATTTCAATTCTATTATATATTTAAGGAAGAAATAATATCAATTGTTCACAAACTGTCTCAGAAAATAGGAGGAAAAACTTCCCAATTCATTCTATGAACATTACCCTGATACTAAAACCATACAAAAACATCATAAGAAATCTACAGACCAATATCCTTCATGAAAATAAGTGCAAAAATCCTTAACAAAATATTAGCAAATGAAAGCTAGCAACACTGAAAATGATTATTTATCATGAACAACTGGGTCTGAGATGTTTCTGAGTGTACATT
Source organism: Theropithecus gelada (assembly GCF_003255815.1). Lineage (NCBI taxonomy): Eukaryota > Metazoa > Chordata > Mammalia > Primates > Cercopithecidae > Theropithecus > Theropithecus gelada. The sequence continues at coordinate 17,982,092 of NC_037675.1, read as the reverse complement.
TTTTTTAAAAAGGTGAGAAAGAGAATCCAGAAAAGCAATAAAAAAAATACCGGCAGGCATCATGAACCAGAAATTGTGAGAAATTACTGGATGACAGAAAACAGAAATTAAGTTAAATACAGAAATACCACAGAAAAGTCAGCAGCATCAACAAAGTGGTCAAAGCCTCTGTTAGCCCCCATCTACCCAAGCTAACTCAGTAGCCTGGTTCTTTCCACAAAGTTGAATAGTAACTTAGCTGTATATTTGACTTTTTGCTTTGCCCCAGGACACGACCTTTTAAAGGGCAGAGACTGTCTTGCCCATCTTTGCAGTAACATGCCTTAGCTCTGTGCCTGGAACACAGGAGGCACCATTATCATTTTGCTGAAAGAATAAACTAGAATGTGATTAGCATACTGTAAAATGGCAACTGGACCTTAATGGGGGTCTGAAGTTAATTTTCCAGTTAAGAAAGTATACCTTTTAAAACCTTTCAATCATTTTTTATTTATTTATTTTTTAAAAAGCAAAGAACATACCCTTATTTTATTGATAATTTATGAACTGGGTAATGACCAAATCTGGGAACACCACTCTAACTTATATCCTCTACAGAATAGAGAGAAATAGGAAGGTGAGGTCCCCATAAGAGGCCACACTCCAACATCCATACCAAGTCTGTTCGTGTCTCCACCTCCACTGTTGACACTGAGCTCAGCCTATTACCATCTCTTGCCTGAACTCATCCAACAAGCCTCCCCATTGGTCTTCTTGCTTCTATTCTCACTCCCTCCAATCTATTTTCTACACAGAAGCCAAAGTGATATTAAAATATACGTCAGATCATGGTCCTTCCCTGCCCCAAACTCTGCCCTGGCTTTCTGCAGCACATCAATAAAATCTCTAACACCATCTTACTAGTAACATGGTCTCCAGATCAGCCCTGGCCCACCTCTCTCCCCTACAAGTGGGTCTGATGCTAGAAATGTAAGGTTGGTTCAATACCTGAAAAATCAATGTAATATACATGTTCATGGAATAAGAATAAAGCATTTCACAAAATCTAAAATCCACTCATGATAACTACTCTCAACAAACTAGGAACAAAAGGCAACTCCTTCAACCAATAAGAGGCATCTACAAAACACCTCGAGCTGAGAACACTACGTTAACGGTGTCAGGCTGAGTGCTTTCTCCCTTAAATTCCCCTTGTGCCTACAAGGCAAGCAGGCTGAGTGTTTCCATTGCTATCCAACAATATACTGGAGATTCTAGCAAAGGCCGGAAGGCAAAAACTGAACAAACAAAAAGCACCAAGAATGGAAGAGAAGAAGTAAAACTTTCTTTATTTACAGATAAAATGATCCTTAGTAGAAAATACAAATTAAGGGATCCACAAAAACTATTAGAACTAATAAACAAGTTTTAAAGAGTTGCTAGATACAAGATCAATATTAGAAAATCAATTGTATTTCTATATACCAGGAAAAAACAATTTCAAAATTAAATTAAGAAAATAATTCCACTCACAACAGCACCAAGAAAAATTATATACTTGGTAATAAACTGAACAAAAGTAGTACAAACCTTATATGCTGCAAACTGCAAAATACTGCTAAGAGAAATTAAAGAAGATCTAAATAAACAGAAAGATATTTCATGTTTATAGGTTTGAAGACAACACTGGTGAGATAGCATGCTCCCCAAACTGATCTGTAGATTCAACACAATCCCTATCAAAATCCCAGGAGGCTTTTTTTGGTAGAAATTGACAGGCTTATTTTAAATATTTATTGCTGTGTCATGCTGAAATTAATGTTGTATTACTGACATAGAGTTATAATGCATTCTTTTTGGAATCCTGGAAGAATCCTACTCCTTTCACACCACTCCCAATCCTTTCTACCCCTTCCCTGGGAGCAAACATAAGTCTGTACACCTTATTTCCGTAGTGTCTCTAACTTTACAGTTGTTTGCATTGTTTACTTTTGTGCTAAATATACAATACCTTGAAACTTTTCAGCTACTTATAGAGTATCCTGAAAATGATTTTATTATTGCCACATAGTAATTACTTAGATTAGGCACAAAAATAACATTATGGTGTCAATTTCAAAAGAAAAACCCAGTAAGTTCCCTTTAAATCATAGTTCTGCGCTGATGCACAATGACCTAACCTAAAATTTAAATGGGAATGGGAAGGAAGCCACCCACTCCACACCAAGCTAGTGACCACAGAGAGTCAATAACAGGCTTGCTATTTTTAAGCACTTGCTTTTTCCAGTACCACTAAAAATAGCTCTAAGTTGAGCTCCAGAGCACACTGGGCTGAGAACATATAGAAATTCCTCTTTATCCGCGGTTTAGCTTTCTGAAGTTTCAGTTACCCGCAGTCAACTGCAGTCTGAAAATATTAAATGGAAAATTCCAAAAATTAACCATTCATAAGTTTTAAATTTCATGCCATTTTGAGTAGCGTGATAAAATCTTGTGATGTGAATCATCCCTTAGTCCGGTGTATCCACACTGTCTACCCTCCTCGCCCATTAGTCACTTAGTCATTTAGGTTATCAGATCAAGAAAACGTAGTGTATATAAGATTCAGTGCTATTTGAGGTTTTAGGCACCCACTGGGGGTCTTGGAACATACTCCCATAGATAAAAGGGGACTACTGTACAAATAAAAAAAAGACAACATTTCAATGCCAAATTTCATTTGGTGTACAGTAAGTCTTCCTTTTTATATCCATTTTCTTTCTCTTGACTGAGCTGTGGAATGTACATACTCTGGTATGTACAAATAGGTTCAAACCATAATCCTGTTACTTATTGGCTATGCAACTTTGGGTTATTTACTCAACTATTTAGATCATCAAATCACTGTTAAAGAAAAAAGAGTAACACCTAACTCAGGAGGTTAATAGTGATTAAAATATCCCACATAATTCAATAATACACAACAGAAAAGTTAGTGTTTATAATTTCAGTTCATCATACTACAAAATATTCTAAATGTAAACTCAATATAAATACGTCTGTAATTGATGTAGTTTTTTATTACGAAAATAACTGCAAACACAAATATGTTTGTTAACTCTAACACAGAGAAAAGTGCTCTTTACTGGGAGATAGATGACCTTCAGAAACTGGGAAGCACTACCTTCCTTAGACAAATAAAAAAATTAAAAGCAATTCAGATTCACTTGAAATATTAGTCCATTTTTAAGGCTAAGAACAGCATTCAGGATGTCCCACACCCTTAAGTTAACTGCAATTATCAAACAATGCAACCTCTTAGACATTCCTTGTGACAATTGGGATTGAATCCTAGATATAGTCTAAAATCATTTTTTAAAATGATTATCTTCCTAAGAAGGAGTTCAACCCGATTCTCTGGTATGAGGATTAAAATCCTTTCACACTGAATTATCATATTTATGTTTTTAAAACCAGACTGGTCACTGCAAATAAGCAGCCTATCTAGAAAGGACCTGGTCTCTACACGTGAGCTGAATCATGCTCACAGACCAGGGAGCCAAAATCAAATTGTGGTAAATTATGCTTAATAATACAAACAAACTTTGATACTTCCATTCTGAGATGTTTCTGAGTGTACATTTTTTTAAGAGGTGGGAAAGAGAATCTGCAAAAGCAGTAAAAAAAAATACTGGCAGGCATCATGAACCAGAAATTATGAGAAATTACTGGATGATAGAAAAGAACAGAAATTAAGTTAAATACAGAAATACCACAGAAAAATCAGCAGCATCAACAAAGTGGTCAAAGCCTCTGTTAGCCACCATCCACCCAAGCTAACTCAGTAGCCTGGTTCTTTCCACAAAGTTGAATAGTAACTTAGCTGTATATTTGGCCCTTGCTTGCTTTGCCCCAGGACATGACCTTTTAAAGGGCAGGGACTGCCTTGCCCATCTTTGCAATAATATGCCTTAGCTCTGTGCCTGGAACACAGGAGACATTATTATCTCTTTGCTGAAAGAATAAACTAGAATGTGATTAGCATACTGTAAAATGGCATCTGGACCTTAATGGGGGTCTGAAGTTAATTTTCCAGGTAAGAAAAGTATACCTTTTAAAACCTTTTAATCGTTTTTTATTATTATTTTTAAAAAAGCATTTTATTTTATTATTGTTTAAAAAGCATATTATTTTAATTTAAAAATATTATTATATTTTTAAAAACACACCCTTATTTTATTGATATTTTATGAACTGGGTAATGACCAAATCTGGGAACACCACTGTAACTTATATCCTCTACAGAATAGAGAGAAATAGTGAAAAAAGGTAGGTGAGGGCCCCATAAGAGGCCACACTCCAACATCCATACCGAGTCTGTTCGTGTCTCCACCTCCACTGTTGACACTGAGCTCAGCCTATTACCATCTCTTGCCTGAACTCATCCAACAAGCCTCCCCATTGGTCTTCTTGCTTCTATTCTCACTCCCTCCAATCTATTTTCTACACAGAAGCCAAAGTGATATTAAAATATACGTCAGATCATGGTCCTTCCCTGCCCCAAACTCTGCCCTGGCTTTCTGCAGCACATCAATAAAATCTCTAACACCATCTTACTAGTAACATGGTCTCCAGATCAGCCCTGGCCCACCTCTCTCCCCCACCTCACTACAATCTAATTACCTTGTCCTTCCTTCTGTCTGGCCCAAAGAAGTGTCAAGTTATTTCTTCCCTCGGAGCCTTTGAATCCGTTATTCCTCAGTCAGGAATGCTCTTTCCCAACTCTCCAAACTGTAGACTCTTTCTTGTCTTTCAGAACGTTACTATCACATTTTCACAAAGGCCTTCCCTGACTTTAAGTAGATTTCTTATTTCTCAGTTGTAGCATCCTATTTATTCCCTCCCTGCATTTACTTATTTAATTACTCATTCATTTACATGTCAAACCACAGTGTGTACCTCCCACTCATAAGAATAGGGGCTTTGACTTTGTTTGCTGCTATATTCCCCATATTCCTAGCACCTAGCAGAGTCTAGCACATGGTAGGTGCACAGTAAATATTTTTTGACTTAATTAATGTATTCCTTAAACTGCCTCACTTGTTCAGTGGCCACAGACCAGACTTGCAGCTGCACACAAACCTCATACTTACGATTCAGATTTGTTGCTTAGCAAAATTACAACAGTTGTGGACTTTTGAGGAAACTCACAAATCCTTGGAGGAAAAAAAGTGAAATCCAAGACTGCTAGAGGTTTGTTGCACATTTAACATAATTTAAGTTTTCCTTAATGTCTTATAATTATCTCTGTGAATGCAAGTGATGGGAGTATTCTATAAGACATTACTGACAGAAGACCAGCTGCCCACAAGCTAAATAGCCCCAGTCTGTTATGCATTTTCAAATTTGCATGTGTGATCTGCTAAATAGCTGACACAGTTTTACAGAAATAAATGTAATGTGCATAACTTAGAGTTGACTATAAAATAATGTAACTAAATTTTCAGCAGGCATGTCAGAAGTCATGTAAGCAAATAAATATTGCCCTTCAAGATCATAAGCCAGCAAAACCAATCCAATGATATGTGTTCATTCACATTTTTGAAATTTCTGGTTTGAAATTCCCTTAAGATCTTGATACAAAATTTTTTCATGGATTCTAGGGATCAAATCTACCCCCAAAATGATAAAGATATGATACCATCAATTATATTGAGAAGAACATGCCTCAAACTCTGAAGGCAGGTCCAAAAGAAAACATTTTTTTCATGTTTAAACAAGATTGGCATCCTCTGAATAACATACTCAATGACAGCTCAGAGGCATTCTTATAACAATGATGTTCTTTTGTTTTTGGAACTATTTAGAAACTCCATTAGATCTTATTTAAACTTAAAAACCATGAAGTCTTGTTGGAATAAATATATCTTCAAGATTAACTAATTTGAAGGAATTAACAATGATCTGACTTTATAAATTTGGAATGTGGGTATATTTGTTTAACTATTACATCATTTTCACATTTGGGAAGGTACAACCAGATCCACCCAGTTTGGCAAAACCAAATCTATGCCTTACCTGGTCTATTTGATGGGCCAGAAAGCGTTTGATTTTGGTTCACATCATGATCCAGTAAGTCTGAAGGAGTGACTGCTTGTAGGGCTCAAACAGCACCAGCATATTTCTCCATGCTCTTACTACACTCCATTATAGCTGCATGCTTACTAGCATGTGTTCCCTCCTATAATTCCAAGTGCATAACATGTTTCAAAGGCACCACGAGTTAATCAGGTGTTGGGAAACTTGCTTTGGAACCTATCCAGCAATTATTTTGGCTCTAAAGAGTGATGGTCCACAAATTTAAACATGAACCTATGTTTATTTTTTTATAACCCTTAGTAATACATTACTTAGGATCTGCCAGTATAGGACACAACTGTCCATATTATAAGAGGCTTGCTATATATTCATAACTTTTGAATATGTGGCAGGTTATATTTAGTAACAAATGACCATAACTTAAAGTTAACAATACCAGAAAGCACACCAAGAAAATTTATTAATCATGCATTTGTCTAATATAAACAATATACAAGAACTTAAAGTTAAAAAAATTAAATCAGCAATTAAGAAGACCTCTTAACAGAATATCTATTATATTTATAAAAGATAATTAAATATTATTTGGGAGCTTTAAAATAAAATACTCCTGGCTGGGCACAGTGGCTCACACCTGTAATCCCAGCACTTTGGGAAGCTGAGGCGGTTGGAATCCCTGAGGTCAGGAGTTGGAGACCAGCCTGGCCAACATGGTGAAACCCTGTCTCTACTAAAAAGTACAAAAAAAATTAGCTGGGAATAGTGGCGGGCACCTGTAGTCCCAGCTACTTGGGAGGCTGAGGCAGAGAATAGCTTGAACCCAGGAGGCAGAGGTTGCAATGAGCCGAGATCGCACCACTGCACTCCAGCCTGGTTCTGTCTCAAATAAAATAAAAAATAAATAAAATAAAATAAAACGTCCCCAAACATATGACATCTGACAAACATAAGAAAAATGAATTTGATTTAAATATTTATGTCCAGGTGTCAAGCTTGCCAATTAATTCCCAGTAAAATTTTTTAAATGTTAAAAACAGTACTCAAAAAAAAATCACACTGTTTTGACATTTTACCTCATGCTTTGTGTGTGACTAAATTATGCACTAGAATTTCATTCAGTATTCTTCCAAATAAGTTATTTCCCAGGTGTTCACTGGGTAGCTAACCAATTAGTCATTAAAGTATTCTTGCTAAATGACAATTATAATATAACTAACTGCTAGAGAGAAATAGTATTTATCTCTTTTTCAGATATATTGTCTTTGATTTTTAAAAGCATTTATTCTAAAAGTTAGCATCTTTGTTATCGCTTTGTGTCTGTACATGGATTTCTATTTGGAAAAATCCTTTATCTTCTTCATTCTTCAAGATTCATGGAGATCACATACGCAGATTTTCATTTTATGTTTTATTTTAGCGATGGTCAATTTTACAGACTTCTTCTAGGTAGGCTTTTTTCTCTTTACTGAGTTAGCACAATGGGGTTTTTAGGCTTTGACCTGAATGAGGCCACTAGGTGTCTATTGTTGGTATAAAACTATTATAATCATTGCCTCAAGAAATATCACAGCATCACAGTCCAGAATAAAAATTTATTTTTTAACTTTACTACTTTGCACAGAATAAGTAAAAGTAATCTCTATTTTACTTGCTGGAAAGAATGATACAATAATGATGACTGCTTTCATCTCACTTTCTAAATTCAAAACAGGAAGAAATTTTAAAGGAAAACATTTTAGTGTATATATATTTCAGATTATCAAATTGATTAATTCCAGTTTATTTCTTTGAAATTCCCATAAAAGAATTACCATGAAAAATAGAAAGCGGCTGACGACCTCCCCTGATAGAACACTTGGAAACCACTGGAAAAACACATGCACAACACATAAATTATCTAGTTTAAAAAAACACCTCTCTATTAATTAAAAGAATTACATGTTAAATTCAATATATAATTCTGATTTCTAAACCTTAATATATAGCCTTTGTAAGAAACAATAAGAAACTCACATCACAATTTACATGAAAAACACTGAGTTATAGATTTCTGAATATGCACGTATTGGTTATTAATCTTAATACAAAAGCAAAGTCTCTAAATTTACTGCCTGCTCTTGTTTAGAGTTCTCAGATAACCACCTACAGAGTGAAAAAAAAGACTCAAAAATTATTAATATCAAGCGTAGAAATGAAATGTGGCACAGAAAGATGTTATCTTTCCATTTCAAAATTTCCTATGCTGTTTAAACTTTTACTTCTATTGCGATGAACTACTTCTACAATAAAAATTAATTATTTAATGGTGCCTCCTCACACACTTTGGGATTCCTTAGAACAAGAAATACAACAATTCTAAGCACCTGCTACATTTTTATTTATTAGTTGTATTTACTTTAGCTAAGAATTATCACACTGAAATCTGTGACTAAAATTCTAAAAATTTGGGTTTCCTAATGATATTCTGGTTCACTGCAACAGAACACAAAAATTTCATAAATGTGTATATATAATGCTTTTATGTAAATCTATATTGCTGAGGGTCTCACAAATTCTGTCATTATAAAATTCTTTTAAATCTCAAATTTCATACAGTTTCTGTCAGTTACAAGTATAGAAAATTGTATGATGCTTCTAATGAGAACATGTAAGAACATATTTCTTCAGATGTCTATTTATTCCCAATCTTTGCAAAAATACTACAAAGAGGACGACTGCTTTGCTGCAAGGCAGTCAGTACACACCAGAATTCAAAATCTTTTATTGTGTTCTATAAATCTTTTGTTGTGCAACTGCATTAACAAAGCTTTTAAATGCTCCTCAATAATAGCAAGTAACACCACAGTGGAAAAGAACAATAAAACCTGTATGTTTATAGAGAACAGCAAACACTTCAATGTTGCAGAGATGATGTGTGTTTTATAAGTCATATTTTTTTCAGAAATGCTTTAATTGCAAATAAAATTTCCAAGAATACTAACATTTTCCAAATTAATTTTATGTTCGACTCTCCTATTATTTGAACTGGCAGGTTAGCAAAATGTAGGAATTATTTCAAAACAACACCCCAGAAAGCAACTTAAAAAAAAGAACAAAAGAAAGCTGACATTTAATTTTTAAATTAACTTTAAGAAAAACCAAATGTCTGTAATAATTTTTACTACTGACCTTATGGAACAACACACATCTCAAGTAGTGGTTAATCCAACTGTGTTCACAGGAACACCAGTTCAGAGCAATGTTCTCATGGTCTAGTAAGTTTAGGAAAAACAATATACTATACTGTTTACTGTAATACACATTAACCTATCACAGAGCATTATTGAGTCAGGAAACCCACTTAATTGTGATTCACCAGGAGGTTCCCATACATTTGGCCACTGCACACTTTTTCACAGAACATGTAAAGAAAGTTTGGAAAAGGTCGGTCATCAACCTTTTAAGGCACATTTTCCCTAGGTACTCCATCAGAAAGGCATAGACATTTTCAATAGTAGTTCTAATATTTTTCCTTTTTTACAGGAAAAATAAAAAGGAATTATCTTGGACTCTGCTCAAGAGAAACGAAATGAAAAGGGGATGCTAAATCCTAGTCTAATACTCGTGGTCCTTGGCGTACTTGTGTACATGCAACATTTATGAGGCTCTGATTATTATAACTTTAGGCTGTGCTATTAAAAAAAAAAAAAAGGCCCAGTAGGTGGCTCACACCTGTATCCCAGCACTTTTGGAGGCCAAGGAGAAGGATTGATGGAGCCCAAAATTTTGAGGCTGCAGTGAGCTATGATCACACCACTGTACTCCTCCAGCCGGGGCAACAGGGCAAGACCCAATCTTTAAAAAACAAACAAACAAAAACCTTCCCTGGTGTCCAAGCTTGTATCCACCATGGTCCTTTCAATAGATACTGTTTTATTCTTGTAGTTCTCTGGAAGGATGTTCAAAGAGTTTTTTTTTTTAAGAGTTTTCTATTTAAATCCTACCTCAAATTTCTCTTTGTATAATAATTATCTCCTATCATCCATTAATTTTCTACTTTCTTCCCTATAGGCAAAAACAGGCCTTCAGCCCCTTATAGCAGATGTTCCCAATACAGTAATAGAACTTAAAAGTTTCTCATAAAATATGGAATGAACTGTATTCATAACCTCCTTCAAATCTTTCCACCAAAAAAATGACTTTCCTTATTCCCTAATTCCTATTTCTCTAGTTCCTTATCAGAGGCAAGTGGTTTCTACCAGACAAATTCTTCACAAGAAATTCTTCACAAGAAAATAAAATTAAAAGGAAAAAAAGACCACTCTGTTTTGAAATGAGTCTACAAAAATATGGATACAACTACTGTTCAAATAATTATTATTTCCTTTGTATTAACTTTCATTAAGAGATATTAGTATATATAACAAATTATATTTAATGAGTAACCAAAAGTATGGGTGAATTGATTTTTATATAACCTTACATTCAGAAATACTGTCAACATAGATACAACAAACTTTATAAAAGGCTTACTGGTTGAGCCAATATAGCATTAATATCTAAATGTTTTATTTAAGTTAAAATTTCTAGAAAACATGAGCAGATTCCATTAATAGCACACAAAAATTGTTGATTTGATGCTTTACTCAACTTTTTAAAATGTGTGATGCTTTTTGTTATGAATTCATAATTTAAAATAAGAATTTCGTGAGTGGGAAACAGGCTTCTAGTAGGTGAAGATAATGTTTCTTTTTCTTTTTTTGGAGACAGGTTCTGACTCTGTTGCCCTAGCTGGAATGCACAACTCACTATATCCTGGAACTCCTGGCCTCAAACTATCTTCCTGCCTCAGCCTCCAGGTGTAAGCCAGATGCCTGGCCTGAAGATGGTATTTCTGATACCTTATCATAATCATGACTATTATCATAGTTGGTGCTTAACAAAATTGGGGCCACAGAGTAGCAATCAACTTCAAACCTTTCTATATGGCCTCTATCATTACCCACAAAGTAGCATTAGCTAATTTGTACAAAACCAGGTAATAACTGGAAAAAATTAAAAAGAAAAAATATGATTGGTTCAAAATATATGGACTTATAACAGCATAAGAGTCTATAATTTTTTCAAAATTGAGTTTAATCAACAAGCAAGCATATGGACTGTCAATAGCACTACTGGCATGAGATCCTAGAATTCTATTTCCCACCATAAAAATTTTAGGATAGTAGTAGTGACTTTCCACTGGAAGTTCATTTTAAGCCTATAATAAGAGAATAAGAAAGTTCGTTTGGTTAATGATTCAAAACACCAAGAAACTTTCTATCACAGAAACAATTAATACAGAAACAGTACCTAAACAATGACAGTATCTAAACACAACATCTAAAATAATAAAATGAATTTACTTTCCTGTTACCTAGATATTACTGTCTGTTGATCTGCTGTTGTCCTCAAAACTAAATTATGTTTAATATTTTAAATAAATAATCAACACTGAAATTATACTGTGCTCCTCTGGGAATTTTTACAAGAACTGCATGATTACTTGTTTGATGATAAAAAAAATTTTTCATCCTCTGAAGAGCTGAAAATCTACAAAAAACATTTTCTAGCTTTTACTATTTTATTCTTTGGAGTAAAGAGAATAAAAATTGATGTCAGGTAACACCCTATACAAATAAAATCCAAGATTTAAAGTTGTATATACATCTTATTGCTTTCTGAGAAAGCTATAACCCAAGATTTACATTTGTCTTTAGCTATGTGAATCTGCAAGAATGAAGTAAATTTCATTGTCCTGCATGAGCCACACTTCAAAAAAAAGCTAATATCAGAAAGATTTCTAAATGTATACTTGCACTAAGAATAATTAGCTAAAATGACAAGTTAAAGGCTACTTTCTCCACTAAAGATTGATGTTCAAACATCTTATAGAGGAACTTAAAACCAGGTTAGGTGAAGGGGGTAAGAAGGCTTTTATATACTTTAAAGCAGTTTACATACCTAGACAAATACCATCTCAGTAAATGAAAGAACATAAAAACACATTCCCAATGTTTTTGTCAATAACTGTGAACACAGGAACCTACCCAGTAACTTTAGAAGTGCTACAGAATCAGAGATGATAAAATATTGTTACAAATTCATGACAAAAATATGGATTCCACAGCTCTGTGAGCTCCTTATATCTTTTAAAAAATTATTTATTGATTCATTTATTTGTTTATTTACTTAGAGACAAGGTCTCACTCTGTCACCCAGGCTGGAGTACAGTGGTGTGATCACAGCTCACTATAGCCTCAACCTCCCAGGCTTAAGTGATCCTCTCACCTTAGCCTCCCAATTAGCTGAGGCTACAGGCATGTGTCACCATTCCTTGCTAATTTTTTATAGAGACGGGGTTTCATCATGTTCCCCAGGCTGATCTCAAACTCCTAGATTCAAGTGATCCACCTGCCTCAGCCTCTCAGAGTGCTAGGATTACAAGGATGAGCCACCACACCTGTCCAATATTTTTAAATAGTTAATTAAATAAATTGCTTGAGAATATTTTGGAAGAACAGCAGCCTAGGGCATGTGAAAAACTCAGTTTCTCCACCAAAAACCAGCATAACACTGGACAACACTCTGAAAAACAACTATTTCAGAACTCTAGAAATCAACCAAAGGCAGACAATAAATTCAGTAGTGTTTGTTCTACAAAACCTTCATTCAAGAACAGTGGAAGTCTGAAGCCTTTTTTTGGTTGGGATGGCTCCTATCACATCCTACCTCCAGCCCAGACTACAAGAATAGTAGTTTATCAAAACAGGACTAAGGAAACCAAAAGCTTGGCTACCAGAGAGAGCACCCTCAATTTGGGGCAGGGGACAAAAATCCCACAGCTTTGTCACCTAAAAGTGGCAAACTCTGTAAGGAAAAGAAAAAAAAATGTCAACCAAGAATTCTACATACAGGAAAACTATCCTTCAGCCATAAATTCAAAATAAAGGCATTCTCAGACAAATAAGAAATGAGAAAATTAGTTGCTAGCAAACCTGCCCTATAAGAAAGATTAAAAGGGCTGAAAGAAAATGATTATCAGACGGTAATTCAAAATAACAGGAAGGAGTCAAGTTCTTTTGAATTTATTAAGACTTGCTTTATGGCCTAGCATATGATGTATCCTGAAGAATGTTGTGTGTGTGCTGCAGAAGAATGTTCAATGTGTGCTGCTAAAGAATAACGCGTTCTGCCCCTGTTGAGTGGAGAGTTACCTTAGTTCAAGTTGGTCAATGAAATTGTTCAAGTTTTCTATATCTTTACTTGTTCTCAGATGCCAAGAGAGGACTACTAAAATCTTCAACATAATTGAGTTGTTTATTTCCCCTTTCAATTCTGTCATTTTCTGCTTCATGTATTCTGGGCCTCTTCTGGTAAGTGCATCTACATTTATAATTGTTATATCTTCTCGATATACTGATCCTTTTATCATTATAAACTGTCTTTGTTTAGTTCCAATATTTCTTGTCTTAAAAGTGTATTGTGTCTGTTATTAAAATAGCTACTACAGCTACTATTTCCTGTTTGCATGGTATATCTTTTTCCTTCTTTTTATTTTGGCCCTGTTTGTGTCTTTGTTCCTAAATTGTATCTCTTCTGACAAAATACAGTTTGGATCTTGCTTTTTGATCAAGTTGGAAAATCTCTTCCTTTTGATTGTAGTGTTTAGACCATTCACATTTAATGTAATTACTGATGTTATATTTACATTTGTTATTCAGCTATTTTTAAAATTATGTCTCATGTCTTTTTGTGTCTGTTTTTCCATTACTATTTTTTATCTCATACAGTCATGAACCACTTAACTACATTTTGGTCAACAACAGACCGCAGATGAGACAGTGGTCCCATACAATTATAATGTAACTAAGAAATTCCTATCACCTAGTGAGAGTTGTAGCCATTGTAACATTGTAGCACAACTCATTACGTGTTTGTGATGAATCTGGTGTAAACACAAACCTACTATGCTGCCAGTTGTATAAAGGACAGCACATACAAATACTGTACATAATAATTGATAATAAACAACTCTTACTGGTTTATTAATTATACTATACTTTTTATTTTAGAGTGTACTCCTTCTACTTATAAAAAAAATTAACTGTAAATGAGCGTTAGGCAGGTCTTTCAGGAGACAGTCCAGGAAAAGGCATTGTTATCATAGGTGATGACAGCTCCATACATGCTATTGTCCCTGAAGACCTTCTGGTGGGACAAGATTAGAGGTGGAAGACAGTGATATTGATTATCTTGACCCTGCGTAGGCCTAGGCTAATGTGTGTGTTAGTGTCTCAGTTTTTAACAATAAAGTCACATTGTGTTATAATTGCCTATAGTGTTCAGTATAGCACCATGCTGCACAGGTCTGTAGCCTAGGAGCAATAAGTTATACCATATGGCTTAGTGTGTAGCAAGCTATAATATCTAGGTTTGTGTAAGAGTACTCTGTGATGTTCACACAACAACAAAATCACCTAACAACACATTTCTTAGAATGTATTCCCATCATTAAGCAGTGCATGACTGTAGAAATATTTGTGTATTGTTTTAATTTCCTTTATTAGTTTTTTAGCTATACTTCTTGAGGGTTTTTTTAGTGATTATTCTAGGAATCACAATATATATCATTAATCACAATATATTTCAGGTTAATACTGGCTTAATTCTGGTAAAACACAGCAACTTTGCTCCAATATAGATGTTTCCACTTTTCTCATTGTTATGACTATTGCTTTAAATAATCTTTAGGGTTTTTAAAAAGAAATTAAGAAATATACATATTCAGCCCTTTATATTTCACATATATTTACCATATCTGATAGATCATATTCTAGAGCAGGGGTGGCAAATTTTTTCAGTAAAGGGCCAGATGGTAAATACTTTAGGCTTTGTAGGCCACGTACAGATTCTGTTGCATATTCTTGGCTTCTTAAAGTACTCTTTAAAATTTTTAAATCATTCTGAACTTGCAGGCAAATAACAACAACCACAAAAAGACCACTGACCAGATTGGGTCTGTGTGTCATAGTTTGCCAACCCATGTTAGGATATAAAACAAGTCTTACTAAATTTCTTTTTTAAAACTGAAAACATACAAGAATATAGTCTGACCACAACAGAATTAAATTGAAAATCAACAACAGGAAGAAACTTGAGAAACATCCAAACACTTGGAAATTGAACAATACACTTGTAAACAACTCATGGGTAAAGAAGAAAATTAGAAAATATATTTGAAATGAATGAGAACAAACACACAACATATGTAAAGCAATGAAAGAAGTACTTGGCCGGGCGCGGTGGCTCAAGCCTGTAATCCCAGCACTTTGGGAGGCCGAGGCGGGTGGATCACAAGGTCAGGAGATCGAGACCATCCTGGCTAACATGGTGAAACCCCGTCTCTACTAAAAATACAAAAAATTAGCCGGGCGAGGTGGCGGGCGCCTGTAGTCCCAGCTACTCCGGAGGCTGAGGCGGGAGAATGGCGTGAACCCGGGGGACGGAGCTTGCAGTGAGCTGAGATCCGGCCACTGCACTCCAGCCTGGGAGACACAGTGAGACTCCGTCTCAAAAAAAAAAAAAAAAAAAAAAGAAAGAAGTACTTAACCTGAAATCTGAAATGCTCTAAAATCCAAAGATTTCTGAGTGCTAACATGATGCCACAAGTGGAAAATTATACACCTATCCTCACGTGACAGGTTGCAGTCAAAATGCAAGTACATAACACACAGTTTATTCCATGTCCCCAAGACAGAAAAGACCCTCCCAGTCCCCTTTAGCTGAAATATATCTTTTCGTGCATGCCCAGATACCCCACACAAGCAAACCAACAAAGGGTAGTGAAAGGGCATGTGTGCAGGCTAAGGACACCAACAGCAGGTTCCCCACCATGACCCACACAGGGCCAAGACCTACGTGCATTACTCACTGTGGTTTTTTGTTTATTCTCTGCTTTGTGGTGTAAATATATTGCTGAAAATGTCAAAAAGCCCTGCAAATACCTCTGTGGGTAACAGTGATAAGAAAAATAGGAAGCATTTGTGTTTATCTAGAGCACAGAAAGTCAAACTGTTGGAGAAACTGGACAGCCGTGTTGTGTGAAACACCTTACAGAAGAGTATGGTGTTGGCATGGTCACCATGTATGACTTGAAGAAATGGAAGGATATGACTCTTAAATCTCTTAATTTATAACAGTTCTCCCTCTCCCGTCTTCATTTTCAGGTCTTTCATTTATTTACACAGATTTTTGTCTTATAGAATTTTCAACATCCTCAATTTGGATTATTGTGCCTTCATTGTGTCATCAAAAATACTCACTTATCCCTTGTTCACTTTGCTTTGGCATGATTACATTATAAGGAGAGGGCTATACACTTCCAATTTCATCATACAGGGTAGTAGTACATAATGTCTGCTTGTCCCACTTTTAGTAAAGTTAAGATTAACTAGTAGATTCTAGTGTTATCAGCCTGATCCATTCAATGCAAAGCTTCCTATCAACTTTTTACCTAATGGTTCAGGAAGCTATTAATGATTTTGCCAAGATATTTCATTAGAAATTATAAATGTTGGTTTTTAAAATTCCATCATTCCTTCTATATGTATTAACTGTAATTATTCCATGTAGAAAAACTCTTCCCTCTTCAACTATTCAGTTACCCTGAAAAATAGTTGTTTTAGAAAAGGCAGGAAAATGTTTGGTTCTTTCCCTTTAAATTTTGAAGAACAAGTTGGTACTACAACAACCTCCAGAGTTTACCAACAAGTTTTTAAGAGCACCATTACAAACTCATAGATGTTTCTATATCTGATATGTTTCAATACATTTCAGTCATTGCTTTTTATGCTTGAACAGTCCACTTTTGACTTCCGTACGATTTTCACATGACCCTCAGTAGTCTCTGACTGATTCTCTGTTTTCTGGCACAAGATGTTCCGAGGGTGCATCTTCCACAAGTTGTGCCTCAAACCCAGCAACCTGGCTCATTTTAGTGGGAAATGGTGTTTAAAGGTTTTAATCTCTTTGGCCTGGAATTCTTCACCACCTTATTAGCTCACCAACGCCTTCAAAACAGATTCTCCCAGACTCCCCACTCCGCACTGTCCTCAAGGGAGGGTTGGTCTGAGTTATCTAGTCTTCCAATTCTATAAGCAGAAGTCCTAAGAGAAGAAACTGTGGAAGAGAGTGCCCAAAAGCTTTTAAAAGACATCTTCCCAGCTGGGTGTGGTGGCTCACACCTGTAATCCCAGCACGTTGGGAGGCCGAGGCAGGCAGATCACGAAATCAGGAGTTCGAGACCAGCCTGACCAACGTGGTGAAACCCCATCTCTACTAAAAATACAAAAATTAGCCAGGTCTGGTGGCACGTGCCTGAAATCCCAGATACTCAGGAGACTGAGGCAGGAGAATCGCTTGAACCCAGGAGGCAGAGGTTGCAGTGAGCCAAGATCGCGCCACTGCATTCCAGCCTTGGCGACAGAGTGAGACTCCATCTCAAGGAAAAAAAAAAAAAAGACATCTTCCCTCAGTTATATGCCATACACACAAATAAAGACTAGTTTATAACAATCAGCTAAGCTGAGGCAGAATTCAGAAAGGCTTCAGGAGTGGAGAGAGTCAGATCACAGTTGAGGGTCACTCTGTTTTTTGAACCCAGGGGTTGGTTCCACAAATTTTCTTAATTCATCAGCCAAAGAACCTGCAAAAGATCACCCTGACAGTGGACTAACAGCAAAAGCAGAATTAGGAAACTAAATGGAAAATAACCACTAACAAGCCTAATTAGGATATTTACTCATGGCAGCAAAATGAGGATAACACCCACAAACATAGAGTCTGCATTCCAAGATTCTTATAGAATGGAATAAACAAGCATTTATACTCCAACTGCTAAGTTTACATATCCAAAGCTGAGGTGAGAAGGGAGTGATACTATAGAAAAAAAGACAAGGGCACTGTTCCTTAGTAGAATTATTTATCTTAGATAGCAAAAACAATCAAGAATTCCTTTTTTAGTCTGCAATTGAGCCTCAGATAAGACTGCAGCCCTGGTCAACCCAACCTTGACTGCAGCTTTCTGAGACCCTAAGCAGATCTAGCTAAGCTGTGCTTAGACTGCTGATCCATAGAAATTGAGATAATAAATGTGTGTTGTTTTATGCCACTAAGTCTGTGGTAATTTGTTATGTAGAGATAAATAATATAGTATTATAAGCTAGTACATGATTTTTAATTTATTTATTTATTTTTTTTTGGAGACAGGGTCCCACTCTATTGCCCAGGTGGAAGTGCAGTGGAGCATTCATAGGTCACTGCAACCTCAAATATTCTAGACTCAAGCAATCCTCCCACCTCAGCTTCCCAAGCAGCTAGGACTATAAGCACGTGCCACCACGCCTAACTAAGTTTTTTATTTTTATCTTTTGTAGAGACAGGGTCTTACTATGTTGCTCAGGCTGGTCTTGAACTCCTAGCTTAAGCTATCCTCCTACCTCAGCCTCCCAAAGCGCTGGGATTATAGGTGTAAGCCACCATGCTCTGTCACTAGTACATGATTTTACTTTCTTCAATTATATAAAATATTTGAAACAGACTTTTTTTTTTAAGATTAAGTATTTATGTTAATAACTTGGAAAAAACACTACTGAGAATCACGAGACCTAGCATTAAGTCTCGATTCTACCTTACTAAGTCATGTTGTGTAAGGTTCATAATCTCTCAGAGCCTCGAGAGTTCTTATTTATAACCAGGGACAAAACCTGCCCTGTTGGTAAAAGAAAACGAGTGAGACACTGTGAAAATTATAAAGCACTAAATAAGCCAAAATCCAACTGCTTCTCATCAACAGTTCTGCTGCCATTCTAGTGCAAGCCATTATCATTTCTTGCTGGGGTTATTTTGGCAGATTTCTAACCCATCTCTCAGTTTTTGTTGCTGGTGCCTCCTTTAAGTTTTTCATTACTGGCCCCTCTTTACAGTTATCTGAGTCATTATTTTAAACATAAATGAGATCATATCACTTCTCTGCTCAAAATCTACCAGTGACTCCCTCTCACATCCAGAATGGGATCCACAGTGACCAAGGTCACACATAAGTAAGTCTTTACTGTTAACAAGTATAGAATATTGTACCTTAACAAGATTTGCAATTGCAGGATCTTTATAGTTTCCCTTTAAAACTGAGATGAGTATTGGAAGTCAGGAAAACAAAGGTAAGGCTAATGACAGAGGAACTATGAGCCAGTCTTCATGGAGTGTGGACTCTAAGAGGATAGAAATAAACTGGGAAAGCAAAAAAAATGAGATGAGGAAGAGGGTAAATTTATTGAGTACATACTTTTGGTCTGATCACTTTTCTATATGTAACAACTTTTACATTTTAAAAAATGAATGAACAGGATTAGAATCTTTGGTCTCTGATGCTAGGACTGGGCATTCATCTGCCTTATTCAGATATTCAAAAGGAGAGGAATAGATCTTTCTAAGAATTATTTTCATAGATTAGTAATGTGCTGACCACTTCAGTTAAGAATTTTTGATGTTTACACTTTTGGATGGCATTTATAGGATGAGAAATCTTACTCGTCCTAAAGTCCATGGGATTTGACAACTTAAATTTATATTAAATCCACTTTGTTCCACACTGTAACCAATGCTGCCTTAAGCATGATGTGGACCCTGCACACTGTATCGTTCTCCATACCCAACCCACAGTGTCCCAAGTATTAGCATTGTTCATTTCTATCTGTCAAAAGTCTAGTAAAAGATGAGATAAACTCTCTCAATGAAAACATGCTTCAGAATTACCTGCCTCCAGGGTTTACATACAGTCTAATGGCGATTTAACAAAGATCAACAGAGTGAACAGCTGGCCCCATTCTGACAATGAATGGCAGAGGCTGAAGAAACACATAATGGCTTGAAGGAGAAAAGCAGCAGGCTAATCCTCAGGGCTTCAAGGCTTTTCTCCAAATTCAGAGGCAATGGACCTTAAAAGGACCAAAGATGTGCCAGACAAGATGCACCAGCAAGAAGGAAACGTGTCAGTGGATAGGAAACCAGCCTGTGCTCAAACACTCAGCAAAGAAACGGCTGCAGACCAACCTAAAGTGTTAGCGTGACGCAGAACACTCATGACACTCACAGTGCAGGACAGACAATAGGCACCAAGGTCACTCAGCCAAGCTGGTGCCAGAGCCAAGGAATAAAACTAGGCTTCTTTTAAAACCTGCCAGAACTTTCTTTCATTTCCTCACACAGAAGCACAATGCATATGTACATTATCAACTCCTTTATATTATGCTATATGGAAGGGTATTACAAATACATAAAATAATTTAACAAAATTAACAATAATGTTCATACATTATTTAACCAAGCAAGAGCTTTTAAACATTGACCAAAAAAATGTGAAATTAAAAACACAAATATGAAGCATAATTTTTAATTTTGGAAAAGGAAACAATATATCATTTTGTGTGTATGTGTGTTTAAACAAAACTGACTTTATTTAGGTATCAGAGGGTTAGCCGAGTTCCTTTAAATAGTTAGGGATTTGCAAAGTGCAAAGCTCATGTAACATAATCTGTGTTTTCCTCAAATCCCCATCGGTCCATTTGCTTAAGAAACCAACGCTTCCTGGCAGGGCGCCGGCATACCAAACCTGCCCAGTCGTGCATAGTTTTATTTCTGTTACTAAATTAGGAAACCGAGTGGGCAATGTCTGGGCCAACAGCGAAGAGAAATGCCTCGGCATCATTAGCCTGCAAGTCTCCCTAAAAGCTACATCATTATAAGATATTTAATTTTTAATTAGAGATACCAAGGTAATTTAGCCTAATAATGTACAATACTAAGAAATAATTAAATGAAGACAAAAGGGAAAAACCCAAATGTTTAACAAAAGTATTCTTCTGAATAGCCTTAATCATGTTGTTAAAAATAAATGAACTACTACCACTTAAGGCTTAATTTCTCAATGACTGATACTAAAATACTGCCCTCTTTTTCTAAGTGATGAAGGAGAAATGTGAAGTTATGCATCACAATTCTTACAAAGATATACTAACATACTTTATGTAGAGCTCAGTTTGAACATTCAAGATTTGAGTGGAGAAACACGAAGAAGGATTTCAAGAAAACAAAGTCACTGTTTTTATTTTCAAATTAATTTATAAATGACAGAAAAATATAGAAGGAAAAATATATAATATTCCTCTTTCCAAATTTTACTGACCCCTAATTAGCATATCACAGAGCTTTTAAAAAAAAGATAGTATTAATTAACATTCTTTAAATAAACAAACCCTGATATTTTATGGAAAGCTAAAGCTTGAATCCTGAAGGTGTTAGGATAATTTTAGTTTCAGCGATTTCAGAAACACTTTTTTCTTATAAACATCTTGTTAAATCCAAACATTATAAACATTTTCTTAATCAATTTCAAAGTAGCATTTATTTTACTTTATAAAAGAATAAAAAATTAAATGAATATGTGCTAGAAAATCTACATCTTTATATAGATAATTTATGTATTTAAATATCAGAGTTCAGAAATTACAGAAAAATTAAACCAAGTTTCGGTGCTGTAAAAGCCCTGAAAGACTCATCAACCATGACTATATAAAAAGATGTTCAAAATATTTACTACCATTTAGCAAGACAGAAAATTCATTCATATTTATAAAAAAGCCTGAGAGATGAACTCTTCCAATAATCATCCTGGCTGTCGGCATGCCTTCTTCTAGTCTCCTTTTATATATATGTATTTACATGATCTCTAGAGGATAGCAAAATGCACCTAGCTGATCTGATGTGTGCCAAAACCAAGAGCCTTTCACTTGTTTGGCTCAACTCCTACCACTAAGATCTGGCCATCAAAGACGCACGTGAGCAGTTCCACAGGATTGGGGTGGGTCACATAGTCTCAAGTCTCTCCCTATATTGTTGATAAGAAGCACATTGTTGTGGAGGCCCAACAAAATTAGAGAAGCAAGATTAAAGCCATAAGTATTCTTACATAAATAAAAATACAAGCAAGAACTAGACCAAATGATTAGAAATTAACACTGAATAGGGTCGTGATCCCCATACATCACTTTAATAAATAGTCTTTCAGACCGTCATCCTTGTTAATATTGCTACCCATACACACATAAAGAAATATATATAAGGCTGGGCATGGTGGCTCACACCTGTAATCCCAGCACTTTGGGAGGCTGAGGCGGGTGGATCACTTGAGGTCAGGAGTTCAAGACCAGCCTGGCCAACATGGGGAAACCCAGTCTCTACTAAAAAAAAAGAGCCAGGCATGTTGGTGCGCACCTGTAATCCCAGCTACTCAGGAGGCTGAGGCACGAGAATCGCTATAACCCAGGAGGCAGAGGTTGCAGTGAGCCAAGATCACGCCACTGCACTCTAGTCTGGGTGACAGAGTAAGACCCTGTCTTGAAAAAAAAAAAAAAGGAATATATATATAAATGAATGGAGTGCCGGAACAAAGAAAAATAAGTTTTGCTGTTCAAAAGACATGCCAATTTAAAAAAAATACACAAACCACAGACTGAGAAAAAATATTTGCAAATCATATATCTGATAAATGACTTGTATCCAGATAATCGCAGGGGTTGACAAAAGTTTACAAACTTGCTGTAAAGGGCTATTTATGTAAATATTTTAGGTTTTGCAAACCATATGGTCATTGTCACAACTACTCAACTCTGCCACTGCAGCATAAAAGCAGCCATAGACAATATGTAAACGAATGTGTTCCAAAAACTTTATTTAGTAAATCAGATGAAGTGCCAGACTTGGCCCACGAGTCAGAGTTTTCTAACCCTTGGTCTCTAGCATATCCATACAGGTTATCTGACACTGAGTCTCTGACAGTAATTTTATAATTCCATAAACTACAGATAACTGATAACAATGTAAATAATTCTTGTTTATAAACATACACATAAATTATATCCACTGGGGGGACAATGCTCTGTCCTTGTTGAGAAAACCAGCTTTGCCTCATTTGAATATTCATTCTTTTTTTTTTTTTTTTTTTTTGAGATGGAGTTTCACTCTTGTCCCCCAGGCTGGAGTGCAATACCACAATCTCAGCTCACTGCAACCTCCACCTCCTGGGTTCAAGCGATTCTCCTGCCTCAGCCTCCTGAGTAGCTGGGATTACAGGCATGCACCACCATGCCCAGCTAATTTTTGTATTTTTAGTAGAGACAGGGTTTCACCATGTTGGCCAGGCTGATCTCAAACTCCTGACCTCAAGTGATCCTCCTGCCTCAGCCTCCCAAAGTGCTAGGATTACAGGCGTGAGCCACTGTGCCTGGCCCATTTTTATATTCTTGATCTATAAATGTGTTTGTCCTAGGGATTCTCCTTGAACTGGTTATAACACCTCATCAATTTACTCATTAATGAGTTAAATAAAAGCTTTACCACATTTTAAATTTTTTATATCTGTATGGGAGTCAGGATGTTAGCTTTTTTATGAAAATTATCCATTAACACCAGTATACATAAAGAACTCTTACAACACAATAATAAGAAAATAAACAACTCCATTTAAAAATGGCCAAAAGATAGAAATAGTTAATATTTGCCAAAGAGATGGCAAATAGACACATGAAAAGGTGCTTAATCTTTAGTTATTAGTGAAATGCAAATTTAAAACACAATGAGATACCACCATACAGCAACTAGAAGAGCTACAATAAAAAAGACTGAAGATACCAAATGTTGGCAAGGATGAGGAACTGGAACCCTCATACACTGCTAGTGGGAATGCAAAATGGTACAGCCACTTTGGAAAACAGTTTGGCAGTTTCTTTCAAAGTTAAAAATACATCCAGCAATTCTACTCCTAGGTATTTATCCAAGAGAAAAGAAAACATATGCCCACAAAAAGCCTGTACACAAATGTTCATAGCAACATTATTCCTAACAGCCCAAACTGGAGACAGCCCAACTAAACAACTGATGAATAAACCAAATATGGCACATCCATACAATAAAACATTACAAAGCAATAAAAGATGAGGTTATATACATTTAAACTACTAAAACATAAGGTTATATACATTTACATGAAATTTCTGGAAAGTCAAAACTATAGAGACAAAAAGCAAGATCAGTGGTTGTGGGTGAGAACAGAGGCTAGCAATAAACAGGCACTAGGGAACTTTCTGCAATGAAGGAAGAATTCTAAAACTAGATTGTATTGAGGGTTCCTAAACTGTGGACATTGAATAAAGTTAATTAACTGTACATGTAAAATGATGAATTTTATGGCATA
Source organism: Theropithecus gelada (assembly GCF_003255815.1). Lineage (NCBI taxonomy): Eukaryota > Metazoa > Chordata > Mammalia > Primates > Cercopithecidae > Theropithecus > Theropithecus gelada. The sequence continues at coordinate 17,957,707 of NC_037675.1, read as the reverse complement.
TAAATTTATACTTCAAAAAAGCTGTTAAAAAATCAATAGCTTGGTGGCACATGCCTGTAATCTCAGCTACTTGGGAGGCTGAGGCAGGAGAATTGTTTGAACCTGGGAGGCAGAGGTTGCAGTGAGCCAAGATTGCGCCATTGCACTCCAGCCTGGGTAACGAGAGCAAAACTTGTTTTCCATCTCAAAACAAAAACAAAAACAAAAACAAACACACACACACACACAAAGAATATCAATAGCTTAAAAAATTATTAACTCATACCAAGAATAAAATGATTGACACTGTCATAAAGTTTAACAAGACATTACTTAGATGGCATTTATGAGTGGTATGTAGGAAAAAAAAAGTGATGTATAGAACACACATTGTAAATCAGTATAGATCATGCCCTGGGGATAAGGAAATATAGGTTCTCTTTCTTGTCATACCATTATATATCATAATTTTACATATGTTTCTGATTTAGAAGTAGTCAGAAATTTAAACTGCGGATAGGAAACAAACACTGGTAATATGTAAACTCTCACACCTTATTATGTCATCTCTTTTAGCAGCAGAAGCAAATTTTCAAAGGCATCATTTTAGGTCCTCCATAAAATCAAACCTGCTAGAGCTAGTATAAATTTTAAAATGTTGAGTTTTAGTGGTGGAATGAACATCAGAATCCATCATGTTAAAATTTACCTACCACATTGGATAAGAAAATGGAGACATAGAGGGATCAAGTAACAATAATTTTATAGGCTTTTGCTTCATTGAAAGTTTATAGTACTTAAAGCTCCATGGAATTCCGTTGTGGGAAACTTAAATAGTTTTACCTATAAAGTTCAAATGCAATTTCACAGGATATCATAAGCAAACCAAGAATATTCAAATAAAATAGATATGGTGGTTGGCATTTTAGAAAAAAATTAAGAAGTACAGAATAGATACAATTATTATTACCTTTGATTTATGAAGCTGATTTTATTAAGAGTCTCAAAAGAAAAAGGTTAAAACATTCACTTCCCTTTTACTTAAAAATTAATAGTATTCTATAGTCTATATTTAATATAACATGCACTTAAAAACAATACAAATATTTGACTCTTAGATTGCTAAATAATTTAAGGATTTGGTCTTTGTAAAATACATATTCAACTATGCTATTGGATCTTCTCACTTAAAGAGAACGAGTTACGGAAATTTATCTCTGAACGAGAACAGCTCCTCTGATGGATAAAAATACTGCAAGACAACACCCTGTGTATATAAAACAGTAACGGTGATTCTTCCTTCACTGGTTATGTACACAGAGCTGTACAGAAAAATTATCTCACATTCTTGAACACGTAGTAATCAGTTTCCTAGAGATATCAGGTAATAGAAGAATAGCACCACAGAAATCATAATTTTGGTTCAGGACATATACAACAATATGTGTAATTGTGCACACCTTTTATTTTATTTCATTTTCTTAGACAGAGTCTCACTCTGTCACCCAGACTGGAGTGCTGTGGCACAATCTTGGCTCACTGCAGCCTCCGCCTCTTGGGTTCAAGCGATTCTCATGCCTCAGCTTCCTGAGGGGCTGGCATTACAGATACACACAAACACATCTGGCTAATTTTTGTATTTTTAGTAGAAACAGGGTTCAGCATGTTGGCCAGGCTGTTCTCAAACTCCTGACCTCAAGTGATCCGCCCACCTCGGCCTCCCAAATTGCTGGGATTACAGGCATGAGCCATGGTGCCCAGCCAATTGTGCATACTTTTAAAAATATTTTCCAATGTACATTTGTTCTGCTTTAGATTAAACACTATTTTCATAGCCTGTAAACAAAAAATTATAAAAATAATTCTTTGATTACTCAATTGAATAGTTTAATAATTGAAATTTTAATTTTATATATGAGACTTGTACTTTCATTTATAAAAATATGCATTTATATTTTAAAACTAGGTAAAAATAGATACAGAAAAATTCTAAGACTTTATATTACTATAAACATCCATATATATCTTTCAGCATTTTGTTCTCAACATTTTAATTATTTCAACATCTTATAATGACTATGAAATTACAGTAAAAACTATCTCATTTAAGAAAAATGGATTCATGCTGGGACCTAAATATATATGAAAATAATATGACTTCCACAAAACCTGTGGTTATTCCAAAAAAAGAAAAAAGAAAAACTAAGTCACTAATACTAGTATTGTAAATTCACACTAAAATGAAGAATGCCAAACTTCTCAAATTTAAAAAAGTCATCAAAAGAGCTCTGCCAGGCTTTAATTCTCTTTCAGATTATGTCAGGAGCAGAGATGTCAGCAGATCCAGCTAAGAAGCAGATCAGACATATAAACGACTAGTGATATTTGCTATAAGCATATAAAGATATTCATTTTTTGAGCCCTTCCTCACTTCTACAGCCAGTTTTGACTTCATGTTTTCCTACTACCTACAAAAAATACACAGTGAAAACCAAAACTTCTCAAAAACAAAGTATCTGTTTAAAATGGCAATTTTTAATAAAAGCATTAATAAAAAGGATTAAACAAAGAATTATTATGCACATTGGGGGGGGTTCATAACAAACAATACCAAACAACGTTGTAAAAATTACTTCTCATTACATCGACCCTTGGCAAATCATAAAGCTTTTCACTCATTAAAACAAGCGTTAACTCTAAAATTACTTGCATAACAGAAATCTGATTTAAATTGAAACCTTTGGCCGGGCGCGGTGGCTCAAGCCTGTAATCCCAGCACTTTGGGAGGCCGAGGCGGGCGGATCACGAGGTCAGGAGATCGAGACCATCCTGGCTAACATGGTGAAACACCGTCTCTACTAAAAATACAAAAAACTAGCCGGGCGTGGTGGCGGGCGGCGTGGTGGCGGGCGCCTGTAGTCCCAGCTACTCGGAGGCTGAGGCAGGAGAATGGCCTGAACCTGGGAGGCGGAGCTTGCAGTGAGCCGAGATCGCGCCACCGCACTCCAGCCTGGGTGACACAGCGCGAGACTCCGTCTCAAAAAAATAAATAAATAAATAAATAAATAAATAAATAAATAAATTGAAACCTTTAACAAGTTAAAACGTAATTTACAGATGAAGTAAAGCAACGGCATGTTCAAATAAATGAAAAATAAAACGTTTTGCATATTAAATACATTAATTTTTAAGAAACACTTATTTTGGTAGCTATATTATGTGAACCTGTATATGAAACCTATATTATATCCATCTATATAATACATGTAGATTTATTAGCTATATTAATTTTTCTTCACAATTTACATAAAATCATAATTTTCTGATCATGTAACAAAATATATTGAAATCAAGGTAGAAAAATCAACTGAATCACTTCAATATATTGAAATCAAGGTAGAAAAAGCAACTGAATCATTTCAATATATTGAAATCAAGGTAGAAAAATCAGCTGAAACTGTAAAACAATTATACATGAAAATGCTATCTTTGCTAATGTATTTATCTAAAACATACTTTTGCCAGAATTTGGTTAACAAATGCAATACATCAAATCACTATTCATATAATATTTTAATACTTGAAAGTTCTTTAGTAAAAACAAACAATTAAACCACATTTTGCCAAGAAAGCAAAAGGTATGGTAGAAATTACTCCATGCCACCTCTAAAATATTGCAGGCTGATTTAGACACAAAAAGAACAAAGCCAGGTGCAGTGGTTCACACCTGTAATCCCAGCACTTTGGGAGGCAGAGGCAGGTGGATTGCCTGAGGTCAGGAGTTTGAGATCAGCCAGGCTAACATGGTGAAACCCCATCTCTACTAAAAATACAAAAATTAGCTGGGCATGGTGGCACATGCCTGTAATCCCAGCTACTTGGGAGGCTTAGGCAGGAGAATCGCTTCAACCCGGGAAGTGAAGGTTGCAGCGAACCAAGATTGCACCACTGCACTCCAGCCTGCGTGACACAGGGAGACTCCATCTCACAATTAGATCTCTGAAGTCTCATTAATAGGTTGTTGTCTAAGAAAACACATATTCTCAAGAAAATTCACTTGAAAAGATTAAAAACACTTCTATATTTATCAGGTTTTTAAAAATGTCCCCAATTCCTGGTATTGATCATAAACAAATGGTTATGAACTCAGTATAGGCTTCTATCATGCAACCACAACATTTTCAGCAATTTATTTAAATGAAGGGTTTTAAACTGGGGAAACAGTTGGTCAAATCTGTATTTGAGAGACAGAATGCTGGAACCAGTGTGTATAATGGATTATGAGATGGATACATTTCAGAGATAAATAGTGGAAAATACCCAAAACCAAATCATTTGCTCCTGCATACCACTTTCACACCAGCTTAGTTCCCACACTTCACATCTGCCTTCTCCTTAAGCCCTCCTTAACTGACCTCAGTGCTGTCATCACTGTTGCCATGCAGCACCAAGCCTATAATATACCATGCTGTCATAAATTAATTCTGTAAGAAGTACTGCATGTGAAGTGAATTTGGATCACTTGGGTTATAGTGTTAGTTGCTTTTAAATCTTTTCACAAAGGAATGGGCCCTGGAAAGGAGTTCATCGTGCCTTAGGCGTTAAGCATGATTGATGGTAGAGGCTTTCCAAGTCTGAGCAACCAACTTTTCTTCTTTTGCCTTTTTTTTTTTTTAAGTATTGTAGCAATGAACTTTTGTATTTTAGACATCTGGCAAGTTTTCTAACATTTCCCTTTACACCGCTCCTAAAAAGGAGTATTTTCTATATTTATTTGACACTGAGAAGGATACATGGTCCAGAAAACAAAACTTTTTTTCTTTTAGAATATTTTTAAGTCATTTTTATCCTAAGGTTTTACCAAATTTTCAAAGCTTGTAAAAGTTTGTAAATAAAATTGAAGAGCCTTAGCTCCATTTGTAAGAAGATTTTACAATAGCTGATAGTTTATCTACAGTAAAAATATTTTTCTGAGAAATCTGTTTTATCTATTATACCATAATTTTATGTAAAAATCTAAATTTAAAATCTCTATGTTATTATAAAGTTTTTAATATATGTATGTTTAATTATACTATAAAGTTACTTTACTAATAAAGTACTATATCCATTACAAAGTTATAATTAATAATAAGGTAACTTCAGGTTCATAAAAATCATTGAGGGCCAGGCATGATGGCTCACACCTTTAACCCAGCATTTAGGGAGGCCAAAGCATGAGGATCACTTGAGGCCAGGAGTCTGAGACCAGCCTGGGTGACATAGCAAGACCCCACATCTATAAAAAAAAAAAAAAAAAAAATTAAAGAAAATTAGCTAGGCATGGTGGTGCATGCCCGTAGTCCCAGCTACTCAGGAGGCTGAGGCAGGAGGATGACTTGAGCCCACAAGGTCAAGGCTGTAGTGAGCTATGATTACTCTACTGCACTCTAGCCTGGGTGACAGAGTGAGATCCTGCCCCTAAAAAAAATAAATAAATAAAATAAAAAATAAAGTTACTGAAAGAACAAGTTCTTAATATGAGTTTAGGGCTCTGGTAGATAATTTTTTTATTTTATTTTATTTTTTTGAGACAGAGTTTTGCTCTTGTTGCCCAGGTTGGAGTGCAATGGTGCAATCTTGGCTCACTGCAACCTCTGCCTCCCGGGTTCAAGTGATTCTCCTGCCCTCAGCCTCCAGAACAGCTGGGATTACAGCACCCATCACCACACCCAGCTAATTATTTCTGTATCTGGTAGATAATTTATTCAGTGGTCATCTAGCAAGCTGAGGTAGATTGTTAGATTTTTGCCCCTCCACCCATTAGTTGTCAAAATGGGTATTTCAAGTCTCAGCACTGTGTACCAAGATAATCACTAGCTACAATAACACACTCAATACTTCTTTCTCTCTCCTCTCTGTCTAATTCCTTCTTTGCAAGTACTGCATGCAGTTTAAATATTAGACAATAAAATATTATAAGTGCCCTTGAAGTATGGGTCCAGATTTTGTTTTCCTTCTTAGCGCCCACTTTCTCTAGCACATAGCGTGGTATACTTTGAGCAGTAAAACTATTTTGTTAAGCAGATGAAATAGCAAGTCCCCTTCCAGTCATGTAGATAACCCCACAAAATAGAGAAAATCTATTTATGTATATTGCTGACCACACATATATAGCCTGGTGACACCAGAAGGATGCTCTGCCAGAGATTAATTTTTTAGATTCTTTTTTAGTGAGAGAAGTGCTAGCTAGTTATTTTACCAGACTGATGTGTAATCAGTGAAAAGCTGAGTCTCCCAGAAGAGTAAATCACCCAAAATTACCATGGTATTCGCCTAAGGAGGGTAATATGGGGTGAAGAGCCTTGAATATCTGGGGACAGGAGACAGAATAACACACTTTGTGTTTTGCGGATTCAAAATGAGAGCTGCTTTGTTCTCCTTTTGAACTGATCACATAGTATGTAGGCACAATGGAAGCGATGAGGAAACCGGGGCTGACCCAGTGTTCCTGGGCCACTTACCATTCCTAGAAACTGTAACACAGGGAATTCAAATATGGAGCACCTGTGCCAAGGCTTGTAACTACAAGGTGGGATCAGCACCTCTGAAAAATCAGCACCTCTGTACTGCATAGGCAGTACAACATGAGATTGTACTCCTCTTCGCCTCCACATGAGATGAATAAACGCGGAGGTTTCACGACAATTCAGGTGGCAATGAGACAGACCTAAGAAAGGATACTAAATTTCATTCCAATAAACTTACAGAGGTTCAATGGGTGAAAAAGTAAATTTTAAGAAAAAAATGGTAATAAATTTGACTACACTTGAAACCTGGGTTTTCGGAACAACACATGCTGGTTATATGTGGTACACATTTCTGTCTGTGCATACTTTCAGCCATTAAAACACAACAGAGTCACGCTTTTAACTTGGGCTGAAAATCCTGCCTTTTTTGGTATGCAAAACAACTTTTCAAGGATAAAAGTATTTTTTAAAAATAGGCTGATTTATATGCCAGATGTAAGCAACATCTTTTCTGACTGCTGGTTACTTTTTGTTGTTTCTTTGTTACTATAACCTTCTCTTGTGGTAATTCAGAGTGGTTATAGCAAATCACAAAGATGTCAGGTTTCTCTTGACTATCAAAGATTGGCTGTTCTTTCTGTCTCCTCAAACATCCATTGGACTTTGTGACATTTAGCGAGGTTTAATCAGAAAGGGGCCCTGCACTGATGGAAGCCTTTCTCCAACAATCCTTTATTTCTAGGTACACAGTAAAATTCTCTTCATAATAGATTACGTAATTTTATATGATCAAATTACAAAATGTCACTGGAAGAAAGTTAGTTTAAATATGTTCTATGACAAATAATGTTCTAGTTTTGATGCCAGGCATAGAGAAAAGCAATACATAAATGTTTAAGTGGTACACACTTAGCAGCAGCAACAACAACAACTACAAAAACATATATATAAAAGAATGTAGGGAAGCACTCAGATGAGAAATCAAAGGACATCTAATAGGACTTCCACTTCCAGACATGACAGGGTAACTGATGCCAGACCTGCCTCCCACCAAAACACAATAAACTACTCAAAAAATATGAAGCAATTGTTTTCAAGCAATGGACAGGCAACCCAGAACTACAATCCTTAAAATCTGGGGAACACAAGAGATGAGCCCCATGTTGGACCTGAATTTCTGCCATGGGGCTTATTTTGGGCCACAGCACAGGGAAATGGAACCTAAACAGAGCTCCAGTCTTGCAGAACTGAAGAGGCACAGATCAGAGTGGCGGGCAAGTGAAGCACCTAGAAGATGCAGGACAGGGCACCAAAGATGAAAAGGCTGTGAGGAGGTAAAAAGGGTGCTATAATCTGAATGTTTGTGTCCCCACCTCTAAATTCATATGTTAAAACCAAGTCACCAATGCAATGGTCTCAGGAGGTGGGGCCTTTGGGAGGTCCTAAGGGTGAAACCCTCATGAGTGGAATTAGTGCCCTTACAGAAGATGCCACAGAGAGCTGCCTTGCCCCATTCCACCACATGAGAACATAGTGAAAAAGTGTCATCTATGAATCAGAAAGTAGGACCTCACCAGATACCAAATCTGCTGGCACCTTGATCTTGGAACTCCCAGCCTCCAGAACTCGGCAATACATTTCTGTTGTTTATAAGCTACCCCATTTATGGTATTTGTTTACAGCAGCCTGAATGGATTAAGACAGAGGAGCATAAAAACTAGCACACTGGAGAGCATAAAAGAAACAGTGAGTAGAAGTCAGATCAACAGATATCTTCTAATCTTGAGATAAGGGCAAGAAAAAGATTACATTAAAAAAAAAGAAGAAGAAGAACAAAGTTCAGTGACCTGTAGAAGAATACCAAATTATCTAATGTGTGTAACCAGAGTTCCAGAAAGAGAGGAAATGTGGAACAGAAAAATATTTGAAGAAATAATAACAGGAAACTTGCCAATTTGGGAATAAAGAAAACCCCAAGAAAGGTAAATATAAAAAATCCTGTATCAAGACACATCATCTACAAACTGCTAATACCAAAGATAAAGAGAAAAGATTAAAGAGAGAAATCTTAATGCAGCCATAGAAAAAGATACAGGGTAACAATGATACAAATTACGGCTGACTTCTCATCAGAAACAATGACAGCCAGGAAATAATGGAAGATCTTCCTTAAAGTGCTCAAAGAAAAAACTCTTGTCAATTTCCAGAGAAAATATTCTTCAAAAGTGAAAATGAAATAACATTTTTGCATAAAGAAAAACTGAGATAGTTCATTGCCAGTAGAACTGCACTAAAACAAATACTAAAGGAAGTACTTCAGGTTGAAGAGAAATGACAGATGGAAACTAAATCTAGAGGAAAAAATGGCCAGGTGCAGTGGCTCACATCTGTAATCTCAGTGCTTTAGAAGGCCAGGATATTGAGATCAGCTCAGGCAACACAGCAAGACTGTGTCTCTTAAGAAAAAAAGAATAGAATGCACAGGAAATAGTGAATATTCAGGAAAATTTTTTTAGGTGTTTTATTTTTTGAGACAGAGTTTCGTTCTTGTTGCCCAGGCTGGAATGCAATGGCGTGATCTCAGCTCACCACAACCTCCGCCTCCTGTGTTCAAGCGATTCTCCTGCCTCAGCCTCCTGAGTAGCTGGGATTACAGGCATGTGCCACCATGCCTGGTTAATTTTGTATTTTTAGTAGAAATGGAATTTCTCCATGTTAGTCAGGCTGGTCTCAAACTCCCAACCTCAGGTGATCCACCCACCTTGGCCTCCCAAAGTGCTGGGATTACAGGTGTGAGCCACCGTGCCCAGTGTTAGTATTTTAAAGACAACTGACTTGCAAAAATAATATTATCTTAAGGAGTTTATAACATATATTGAAATAAAATATATGACATAGTAGTACAAAAGAAGGAGGGTAAAAGGAAGTACACTGTTGTAAAATATGCACAATAATAAATGTATATAATTCATATGAAATGGTACAATATTCTAAATGTAATAAGTTAAGGGAGCATATTGTGAAGCCTAGAGAAAAGTCAATGGAGGAAATAAAATGGAACACTAAAACACACTCAAGTAATCCAAAAATAGAAAGGAAGCAAAGAGGAACCAAAAACAAATTGTGGAAGTCAGTTGGGAATAAGGAGGACTTAATTCCAATTTGAAAATAGAAACTCCAAAGAGATCATCGCTCTCACCCTAACAACTAAAACAAGCTGAATAAAAACCCATCAGAGACTGAGGACATGGGGAAAACTAAATCAGCTCCAAAGAGTGAGAAGCACATTTTCAAAGAGAAGAGATCCCTGGCTGCTATCATCCCTGACTGAAATAGAGGTGGGAAAAGAAATCTGCCACAGACAATGGTTAAAGAGAAAACAGTCTAACTTTGAAAGCTCTATGTGGACATACCCGTGTAGAACCCAGAGGATCCATAGGTGTAGAAAGACTGTACTATTAATAAATCCCCCTGCTCAACACAGACACACAAACCACTCTGTCCCACCAACCTTCACCAAAAATGAGGGCAAGGAAAGAGAGCAAGAACTGAGATAATTTCCTCAATGTACTCTAGGCTTCCAGCAAGGGAAAACCTGGAGGATAGGTGGTAACAGAAAAGCCAAGAGAAACTTCTCAGAGGCAAGACCCACCGTCACAGAGTACAGGGCGATGATAGTCAACCTTTACAGGCCAAGGATGGAGCAGCAGGATTCAAAGAGTTCTCAAGTCACAGAAAGCCAGAAGCCAAACTGGAGAGCAAAGAGAATTCCTCAGCAACTGAACCTGCTGGCAGCTGGTCTTTAAAGCAGGGAGATATCTCCTATAATTCAAAAAGATTTGGAATAGCCCATAAATACATGAGAAAGTGCTAAATAACATTAGTCAAGAGAGATATGCAAATTAAATAGAATTTTTTAAAAATGCAATACTACTTCACACCCATTATGATGGCTAAACAAACAAATAGACAACACCAAATGTTGGCAAGAATGTGGAGTAACTGCACCTCTCATACATTGCTGAGAGAACAGTGTAAAATGGCATAACCACTTTGAGAACTAATGGGCAAATTTTAAATATTGGATATAAAACTATAAAATTATATTCAAAGGCTTTTCAATGACAACAAAGAAACATGGTAAAATGTTAAGTCTTTTAAGAGAACGTAACATGTGACAAGTCTTGGCATGGACTATGGACTATGGAGAAGGGGCTTATTAAGCAGATATCAACTGGTGCCTACTGCGGTCAAATAGGGACAAGATCACAGTCCCTCACATTTCTTTCCCACATTTAGAATACCCTCCCATAGTATGTCTCCAAACATAATAAAGCATTTAGGGGATGTATGCTTAGCCCCTTACATACTTAAATCATAACATCTGAAATCACTTCATGAGATGTATAAAGTGAATCAAATAATTGGTAAAACTCAGTCCATTGCTACTCATGGTGGCAAGAAAGAATAAAGTCTGTATACATGGCTCAATCAAAAGTTCCTATCCAAAATGTATAACTGTTAATGTATATAATTTTACTCAAAACAAGCAAAAGCAAACACAAATAGAAACAAACCCAGGAAAATAAAATCACAAGTATATGCCTCAAATTTCTTGTGTAACAGGAGAGATATAAATAAATTATATGAAAGTAGTCACAAAACATATAGCCTTCACTGGTTATTAAGAAGCAGTCAATGATATTAGAAGTACATCCTTAACCTCTAAGATATATAATGGAAGGAAATGACCATATTCTACTACATCATGTTTTTATATTACAGGAAAAGACAGAATAATACAACACCCAGAACAATGGTTTATCACAGAATTGTTTTTTGTTGGGGGTTGGGGACAGAGTCTCACTCCGTTGTCCAGGCTGGAGTGCAATACTGCAATCAGAGTTCACTGCAGCCTTGATATCCTGGGCTCAAGAGATTCTCCCACCTCAGCCTCCCAAGTAGCTAGGACTAAGGTGTGTGTCACCACGCACGGCTAATTTTTTAATTATTATTATTGTTGGATTTTAGTAGAGACAAAGCCTCACTATGTTGCCCTGGCTGGTCTCGAACTCCTGGCTTCAAGCGATCCTCTTGCCTCAGCTTCCCAAAGTGGTAGGATTACAGATGTGAACCACCATGTCTGGCAGAATTGTATTTTTTGTATATTCTTTAAATGTATGTAAAAAAAAAGAGTTCATAAATACAGCATTATATTTATGCATTTTGGTTGTATATCTTTTTTTTTTTTTTTTTTTTTTTTTTTTTGAGACGGAGTCTCGCTCTGTCCCCCAGGCTGAAGTGCAGTGGCCGGAACTCAGCTCACTGCAAGCTCCGCCTCCCGGGTTTACGCCATTCTCCTGCCTCAGCCTCCCAAGTAGCTGGGACTACAGGCGCCCGCCACCTCGCCCGGCTAGTTTTTTGTATTTTTTAGTAGAGACGGGGTTTCACCATGTTAGCCAGGGTGGTCTCGATCTCCTGACCTTGTGATCCGCCCATCTCGGCCTCCCAAAGTGCTGGGATTACAGGCTTGAGCCACCGCGCCCGGCCGGTTGTATATCTTATATAAGTTTCATATATGAAAATGTTAGAAAAATGTAAAGTATTATCTTTACTGATACATTTTCTAGGCAATCCTCAAAAGAATATCTCATTTTCTAGGTATCTGAATGTACAAACTTGATGAAAGCTAGAATGATGAAACACCATTGGCCTGATGTATATATAATAAAGGAAAGACCATATTCCTGTATTGTGTCAAAAATTTTTATATTAACTAGAGTTAGAAAAAATAAGACATTCATTATATGAGGGTAAAAAAATATTTTTTAAAACACAGTCACCGCTGACTGGTGCCAATTTTTTTTTTTTTTTTTTGAGGTGGAGTCTCACTCTGTCACCCAAGCTGGAGTGCAGTGGTGTGATCTCGGTTCACTGCAACCTCTGCCTGCCAGGTTCAAGCAATTCTCCTGCCTCAGCCTCCCAAGTAGCTGAAACTAAAGGCACAACACCACCACACCCAGCTAATTTTTGTATTTTTAGTAGAGATGGGGTTTCACCATGTTAGCCAGGTTGGTCTCGAACTCCTGACCTCAGGTGATCCACCCACCTTGGCCTCCCAAAGTGCTGGGATTACAGGTGTGATCCACTGTGCCCAGCCTGACTGGTGCCATTTTTATATACAGTATTGAATCTATATATTAAGGCCGGAACATAAAGTCTAAAAATCCGTTACTATGTTTTAATTTAGACATTTCTGTACTTGAAAAAACAAAGAAATATCATAGACTTTTTCATTCGTGGGTTTAACATGCATAATTTTTAACATTCTCATGTTACCCTGAAGTTCTATGACAGGTAGTAATTTGTAATTTTGTTTGAGTCACATATTTCACCTAGATACACTAAAAGGCTGGTTGGTATTCTCGAGTTGGTTTTACTCAAAAGAGTAAAAATAATCTCAGACAAATTAACATCTGTATCTTTCTCTGCTCATTCTTGAATACACAGTAACTTTCATATAATACCTGAAGCGTAAGTTTTTTATTTTTTAATTATCATGTTTTTTAATACATGAAATCATATATGAGAGTGGGATTTGCAAATATGTGGATTCACAAAGCAAGGTCTCTGGATGCTCCTCCCAAGCAATCAAAGGGTTTAATGGTGGCTGTCAATAAAATGCAAGATTTTAGTACTGCCTATTTATAAGGTACATTCATAATTTACTTACATGTTCAGCAGGCAGAATAGACAACTAAGTCTCAAATGTAAATTGTTCTACTAAATTTTAGCATGACTCCTTTTAAAATGACACGGTGAAACCCCGTCTCTACTAAAAAATACAAAAAACTAGCCGGGCGAGGTGGCGGGCGCCTGTAGTCCCAGCTACTCGGGAGGCTGAGGCAGGAGAATGGCATGAACCCGGGAGGCGGAGCTTGCAGTGAGCTGAGATCTGGCCACTGCACTCCAGCCTGGGCCACAGAGCGAGACTCTGTCTCAAAAAAAAAAAAAAAAAAAAAATCAAAGTTAACATACATTAGGTCAGGCGTGGTGGCTCACACCTGTAATCCCAGCGGTTCGGGAGGCCGAGGCAGGTGGATCACTTGAGGTCAGGAGTTTGAGACCAGCCTGGCCAACATGGTGAAACCCTGTCTCTACTAAAAATTCAAAAATTAGCTGGGCATGGGGCCACGCGCCTATAGTCCCAGCTACTCGGGAGGCTGAGGCAGGAGAATCGCTTGAACCTGGGAGGCAGAGATTGCAGTGAGTTGAGATTGTGCCACTGCACTCCAGTCTGACGACACAGCGAGACTCCGTCTCAAAAAAAAAAAAAAAAAAAAAAAAAAAAGAAGTTAATGTACATTAGTTACCTCACTGGAGAATAAGAGAAAACACTGCATGTATTTGACTTTTGGATAGTAAAATGATTATATCATGCAAAGCTCACCTAAAATCTCTTATGTGAAATTCAGAATTGAAGTAGCTCTTTGTACAAATATTTTGCCAGAGCAGTAATTCAAAGGGATATTGGTTGCAATGCACAATTGTAGTAATTGTAGCTATATCTAAAATATAAATGCTACCTTTTTACATTTGCATCACAAAAAGACTCTTAGTAATATTTCACCCACATTCCTTAAAGTTTCATCTTCAAACAAATGGACAAATACTTACAAATACATCTACAGCCCATTGCCTAGACATACAGTGAGAAATATGAAGAAATATAGATTTATACTAGACAAGAAACTATTGTGTGCTATAGACTATGATTACCTGGAGGTAGGAATTGCAGTTGGTTATTAGCTAATCGAAGATGACGTAAAGCTCTCAGACGACCAATTTCTGGGCAAACAATTTCTAAGGCATTGTCACTAAGATCCAGACATTGGAGTTTTACAAGAGACCCAATGGCTTCAAAGAGAAAAGGAGAACCAAAATGAATTTGATTCAAGTATTACATCAAATCTGTAATGCAAGTATTCCAAGTTAAAATATTTTACTACTTAATATCCTTGTCTCAGTTGCTCACAAAACAGTAAAAACACGGATCAAACTAAGTTGAAGAAAGTGATAAATACTTCCAACTCAAGATAAAATATAACTTAAAATACAGCACAAATAAAAACATTAAAACTAAAATAATTCAAGAAATGATACACAGGGCCTTTTTTATCTGACCAGAATTCTTAACTAGATTTATTAAATTTAGAACTTATTATCTACCTAATAGGAATTTATCTAATAATAGTTTACCTAACTATTATAACCATTTTAGACTTATTTATTTAATTATAGTTCTTAACTGGACTTACTAGAAGAAAAAAAGTTTTGAAGCTAAAAAATTAAAGGTGTCTTAAAATTAAAATTTGTTCTATTTATAAAGCAAAGCTTAAATTATATTATCTTCTAACTAAAAATTTTAAGTAAACATACCTTCCGGAACCACAACTATGTTATTTGAGTGCAGGTATCTAGGAAGGAAAAAGAAAAAAAATAGCTATTGTCATTAAGTACTTTTGTCAGATAATCAGTTTATAAAATGCTCACTTAGAAATTTATCAAATATAAATAGGCCACAACTTTCACACCCTACTCTAATGCATCGACATACAATAATGGTTAGCACAGCTAACTAATAATACTTCGAGAATAATCTTTTGTACTAGAATTGCAAATATTAAATCTATTTACTGATTTAGTTATTTTAAAATAAAAGCATACATAATAGATAAACTATAAGGTTTTTTTTTAACTTCATAACACAAATTACTAGTTTTTCCAGTTCATTTTATTCAGGCTTTAAAAAATATACTTATTGTGAGAAAAAAATCAACACCTATTGTGTAAAGGAAGATGAACTTTTCATTTCTAAAAAATAACTTCACAAAATAAAGATACTTCTAGCTAGCACGCATACTGAGAACCAACAACGGAGAGATTAAATACTCTTCATTTACAGTGTCTGTAGAACTACTCAACTGTCAACGTACAGAATTTATTTCATGGCAAAAGAAATTTTGTAACAAGAAATCAAATGCTTCTCTTAAAAAATTTTCTTTTTCACAGAGGCTAGAAAGTCTAGGCAAGCCTAAGTAACACTTTTCCCACTACAGTGTCTTGAGCACACTCTGGTGGAGACTTCCTGCAATCAGTAACCAACTATTCAGAGCAAAACAAGTGAATGCTGGAGATCATACAGCAATAATTTAAGAAAATAAATTTATATCATTGATTTAGAGACAACAGAACTAGATTTTAGTAAACTTTACTTTCAAACCTATGGTTTTATTTATTGTACTTTAAAAATAAATCTTATAAAGTACTTTTAAATAGAATTTAAAAGTTTTCTTCTGCATTCTTAAAGTCTAATATTGAATATTAAAATGTCAATAAACACAAAATAAGACAGAAAACACTTTTATGAAGATTATTTTATATTGAATTAAATCAATTTTGTAGAAGGTTAATTAACCTGCTGGGTATAACACAATTTAAATAAGCCCACCATTTACTCTATGATATACTTCAGTCCTTGCTTTCTGTATATGAAATGACTACACATTTTAAAATCAATACTCTTTAAACATTAATTTTAGGAAGGAATACCCAAATCAAAATAGAGAACTGATTTAAAAAAATTTTTTAAACAAAATACTTGCCTCAATTCAAGCTCTACCTATAAAAAGACATTAAAATGTCCAAATCAAAATATGAACTAAAGTACCCATTATTATGATTAGAATTTTTCAAACAGACTTTAAAATATTATCTACATATAATGAAGATGCTGTATGAAATAGTACACAGTGGCTGCCTGTGGATGCTGCTGAAGAAGTATCGTTAAAGTCTCTCCTCCCCCTGCCATCATGTCTAAGTCAGTCTCCTAAAGAGCCTGAACAGCTATGGAAGCTCTTCATTGGAGCTCTTCATTGGAGGCGTGAGCTTTGAAACAACCAATGAGAGCCTGAGGAGCCATTCTGAGCAATGGGGAATGCTCATGGACTGTGTGGTCATGAGAGATCCCAACACCAAGCGCGCCGGGGCTTTGGGTTTGTCACTATGCCACTGTGGAGCAGGCGGTTCTGGAAATTTTGATGGTGGTCGTGGAAGTGGTTTTGATGGGAATGACAACTTTGGTCGTGGAAGAAACTTCAGCAGTCATGGTGGGGTTGGTGGCAGCCATGGTGATGGTGGATATGGTGGCAGTGAGGATGGCTACAATGGATTTGATAATGATGGAAGCAATTCTGGAAGTGGTGAAAGAATGATTTTGACAATTACAACAATCAGTCTTCACATTTTGAACCCATGAAGGGAGGACAATGGTGGCAGAAGCTCTGGCTCCTATGGTGGTAGAGGCCAATACTTGACCAAACCATGAAACCAAAGTGGCTATGCCAGTTCCAGCAGCAGCAGTAGCTATGGCAGTGTCAGAAGATTTTAATTACTGTCAGGAAACAAAGCTTAGTGTGAGAGGAGAGCCAGAGAAGTGACAGGGAAGCTACAGGTTACAACAGTTTTGAGAACTCAGCAAAGCACAGTGGTGGCAGGGCCTAGATGCTATAAAGAAGACATGTTTTAGACAAATACTCATGTATATGGGCAAAAAACTTGAGGACTGTATTTGTGAATAATTGTATAACAGGCTATTTTAGTTTCTGTTCTGTGGAAAGTGTAAAGCATTCCAACAAAGGGTTTTAATGTAGATTTTTTTTGCACCCATGCTGTTGATTGCTAAATGTAGTAGTGTGATCATGACGCTGAATAATTGTATCTTTAAAAAAATAATACAGAGTGTTGCCAATCCTAACTGCACATTAGAATCACCAGGGGTCTTACTGGTGTCCGAAACCATCCTGTAGCAAGTGAAACACCATCTCAACTCCAATAATCCTGATGTACAACCAATTAAGAACCATTACTGGTAAAGTGGATCAGACAGCGGGCTCTGAAGCCACATTGCTTGCACCTTAATAGCCATGTGACTATGGAGAAATTACTGAACTGCTCTCTCTCCTAATCTATGATGTTGCAGGGACTAAATGAATTAATAAATGTAAAGCTCTTAGAATAGCGCTTGACTCCCAGTAGGATTTAAATGAATGCTCTTGTTATTGTTGTTATTATAGTTATTATGAGTCATTTGTAATCATAGGCTTAGGACTTTCAAATTTAAGTCACTACCTTTTACTTAATTTTGGTAATTTCAGAGTAGTTGAAATGTTGATGTTTCAATGTTCTTATTATGTTCCTCTTCTACTCAAATAATGCAGGAACTCTCATTCATTGTTGGTGGGAATGCCACTTTGGGGTATACACACTTTGGAAAATGGCTTGGCAGTTTTTTTTAACAACGTTAAATATAGATGTTTACTTAATAGGAATATTCCAAAGTCAGCTTCTTTGTTTTGACAAATGAACCATGGAATTTTTTTTTTTTTTTTTTTTTTTGAGATGGAGTCTCCCTCTGTCACCCCAGTTAGAGTGCCATGGCTCGATCTCCGCTCACTGCAACCTCTGCCTCCCTGGCTCAAGTGATTCTCCTGCCTCAGCCTCCTGAGTAGCTGGGATTACAGGTGCTTGCCACCACACTTGGCTAATGTTTTTTGTATTTTTAGTAGAGATGGGGTTTCAGCATGTTGGTCAGGCTGGTCTCAAGCTCCTGACCTCGTGATCCGCCCACCTCAGCCTCCCAAAATGCTAGGATTACAGGCGTGAGCCACCGCGCCCGGCCTGTACCATGGAATTCTAAGATGTTAACAACAGGACAAACTGGGTAAGGGGTATACCAGAATGCTTGGTACTATGTTTATAACTTTTCTATAAATATAAAATTGTTCCAAAATAAAAAAGTTATTAAAAAAATTATTTTAGGTTGGGTGCAATGGCTCACACCTGTAATCCCAGCACTTTGGGAGGCCAAAGCAGGTGGATCACCTGAGGTCAGGAGTGCAAGACCAGCCTGACCAACATGGAGAAACTCGTCTCTACTAAAGCTACAAAAATTAGCTGGGCGTGGTGGCACATGCCTGTACTCCCAGCTACTCGGGAGGCTGAGGCAGGAGAATCTCTTGAACCCAGGAGGCGGAGGTTCCAGTGAGCTGAGATTGTGCCACTGTACTCCAGCCTGGCCAACAAGAGCAAAACTCCATCTCAAAAATAAATAAATAAATAAATAAATAAAATTTAATTAAAGAAACAGGACTTCTACTTTCAGTCAGGATGAATAACAGCAATGGAGTAAACAGGATTTACCCAACTGTTATAAACAAGAAAACCGGATGAAATACAGTCACGTGCCACTTAATGACTGGGATATGTTCTAAGAAATGTGTTATTAGGTGATTTCCTTGTTGTGCAAACATCATAGGTGTTCTTGTTTTATTTTATTTTATTTTATTTTATTTTTATTTTATTTTATTTGAGATGTAGTCTCGCTCTGTCGCCCAGGCTGGAGTGCAGTGGCGCAATCTCAGCTCACTGCAAGCTCCGCCTCCCAGGTTCACGCCATTCTCCTGCCTCAGCCTCCCGAGTAGTTGGGACTACAGGCGCCTGCCACCACGCCCGGCTAACTTTTTGTATTTTTAACAGAGACAGGTTTTCACCTTGTTAGCCAGGATGGTCTTGATCTCCTGACCTTATGATCCGCCCACCTCGGCCTACCAAAGTACTGGGATTACAGGCGTGAGCCACCATGCCCAGCCCATAGGGTGTTCTTACACAAACCTAGATGGTAGAGCCTACCACACGCCTAGGTTGTAAGGTGTAGTTGCTGTTAGGCTACAAATCTGGACAGTATGTTATTGTACTGAATACTGCAGACAACTGTAACACCATCAGACAACTGATACACAATGTATTTGTATATCTAAACACATGTAAACATAGAAAAGGTACAGTATAGAAGTATAGAAAAGGTACAGTAAAAACACAGTATTATAATCTTATGGGACCACCATTACATATGTGGCCTGTCGTTGACCAAAACATCATTATGCTGTGCATGACCTTACATGAAACAATTATTTTCAGATATTAACAAAGGCAACTAGGACTACATTCCCTACGAGAAAGGAAGTAAGCCATACAATCTCCCTAGCTTTCTTCCTAGAGGCAAATTCTGGACTGTAGAACAGGAAGGAGAGCCCAAAGTACAGAAGTCTCACTGAGTTATGGAGACACATATCAGAGTTCAGGGGACACATATTAGAGTTCAGGAACCTGAGGCAACTGGAAGTTGTGGGGTAAAGTTCTGAAGAAGAGAGAGCCGCTACTACAAAAAACAAGCAAACAAAAAAATTTACATAAGGAATCCCTTGGCCTCACTCATAGCTGAATTCTAGCACAAACACACAGAAGAGAAACTCTAGCAGGGTACAGTGGGTCATACCTGTAACCCTAGCTACTTGGGAGGCTGAAGCAGGAGGATCACTTGAGGACAAAAATTCAAGACCAGCCTGAGCAATATAATGAGACCCCCATCTCAAAAAATAATAGAAGAAAAATACAAGGAACTCCAGGCAAAAAGCAGCTGAAAATCAATCAGCTGAACAGTCTGAAAAGCTCACACAGGGTTGAGAGACATTCAAGTTCTGAGCAAGTGTGCCAAATCCTTGTTGATCATTTGAGGTATTCAAGAAAGACTCTGGAAAGCTCATGCTTCAGTAATAAGGCTAACCTACCCACCTGTCCTAACAAGGTATAAAAATAAGACATAAAAGGATCAAAATAAACTGCAAATACCTACATGCCAGAAAAAAGGAGACAATAAAATTTAGACTCTCAAAAATGCAAACTTTATAAGGTCCATCATCCAATCAAAAAGTATTAGACATTCCAAGAATCAGGAAAATATGACCCATAACCAGGAGAAAAACCAGTCACTACAAATAAAACCAGTATGACACAGATGATAGAATTAGCAAACAGGACATTAAAATAGCTATAACAACTATATTCAACTATTTAAATGAAAATATGAACATTGTAAGAACTGTAAGATACAAAGAAGCATAAATAGAACTTCCAGATATCATAAATACAATAACAGGCTGGGCACAGTGACACTCCTATAATCCCAGAGCTTTGGGTGGCTGAGGCAGGAGGATCACTTGAGACCAGGAGTTTGAAGTTACAGTGAGCCACGATTGCATCACTACACACCAGTGTGACTCCTGGGTGACAATGTAAGACCTTGTCTCAAAAACACAAACAGAAAGCCAGCCTGGGCAACACAGCAAGACCCCATGTCTATGAAAAAATTTAAAATGTAGCTGGGCATGGTGGTGCATGCCTGTACTTCTAGCTACTTGGGAGGCTGAGATGGGAGGATCCCTTGAGCCCAGGAGTTCAAGGCTGCAATGAGCTAGGATAGAGTCACTGCACTCCAGCCTGGGTGACAGAGTAAGACGCTGTCTCTTAAAAAAAAAAAAAAAAATACAATAACCAAAGAGAAAACTTCACTGAGTGGGATTAGTATAGTACATTAGACACTGAAGAAGAAAATATTACTGACTCTTAACTAGAATATACAATTTGTCCAAACTGAAGCACATAGGGAATAAAAGTTTGAAAAGGAAATGAAGAATCTTTGTGACTACAGGACAGTATTAAACAGTCTAACAAACATGTAAGAGTTCCACAAGCAGGGGCCAGGAACAGGGTATATAAATAAGTCTCTGAAGAAACAATGTCAAAATTTTCCAAATTTGATAAAAACTGTGAAGACACAACCCCAAGATGCCCCATGAACCTCAAAGGTAAGAAAGAAGAAAACCACAACAAGATACATCTAAATCAAATCCCTTAAAACCCTTCAAAGTAGCCCAAGGGAGAAAAAGACACATTACACACAAAGAAACAAATGTAACAACTGTAGATATTTCTTCAGAAACTATGCACACCAGGGAATAATGAATTATCATGAAAGGGCTGATAGGAAAATAAAATGGTCACTAAGAATTCTAATCCCAGAAAAAAAATTTTTAAATATAGGTGACAAATGTACAATAAAAAAACTGTAAGACTTTGGGGGGTGGGTGGGGAAAGGAGAAAGTCTTTGGGACGTAGGGCTAGACAGAGAGTTTTTAGATGTGCCATCAAAAGCAGGACACATAAAAGCAAAAAATGATAAACTGGACCTCATCGAAATGTAAAACTTTTGTTCTGCAAAAGAACATAAAGAGGATGAAAACACAAGCTATCCACTGGGAGACAATATTTGTAAACAACATATAAAACAGAAAACTAGTTTACAAAGAACTCTTAAAACTCATAAATTAAAAAAAAATACAATCAGAAGATGAGCAATAGACATGGACAGACATTTCACCAAAAGAAAGATGCCAATGACAAATAAGTCTACAAAAAGATGTTCAATATCATTAGTCATTATAGAAATACAAATGAAAATTCCAATGTAATAAAAGCCACACATCTATCAAAATGACTAAAATAACAAAGACAACACCAAATGCTGGTAAGATGTGCAGACACTGGAACAATCATACATTGCCAGGGGAAATGTAAAATGGGACAGCTAATCTGGTAAATTGGCAGTTCTTTTACAAAACTAAAAATTTAGAGCAAAAGTGGTAGAGTAAGAACCTCCAAAAATTCCCTTCCATAAAAACAATGAGAAACTGTCAGAAATGTCTAAATGCTACATGTTGAGAACTCTGGAAATGAACCTAAGGCTTACAGTAATATAGGGAGAATTTATTCAAGAAAAAAATGACTGAACATCAGTAAGAACAGTGGGTTGTAGGCTTCATGGTATTTTCACTTGCTCTAGTCCAAACCCCACTCTCCTGCTCTGCAGAAGACTGAAAAACCAACAGCCCACAATCAAGGAGAAAAGCAGTAGCAAGGGGTAGGACCACATTAGAGTGCCACTTTGGGAGGCCGAGACGGGCGGATCACGAGGTCAGGAGATCGAGACCATCCTGGCTAACACAGTGAAACCCCGTCTCTACTAAAAAATACAAAAAAAATAGCCGGGCGAGGTGGCGGGCGCCTGTAGTCCCAGCTATAGGGAGGCTGAGGCAGGAGAATGGCGTAAACCTGGGAGGCGGAGCTTGCAGTGAGCTGAGATCCGGCCACTGCACTCCAGCCTGGGCGACAGTGCGAGACTCCCTCTCAAAAAAAAAAAAAAGCTTCCTTCTCAGAGAACTGTCAAAGATTCGTCTCATGGTTCCCTGGAAGACCCACTTGCAAGGCTGTCTTTATTCCATCTGACTACGAGATTGCCCAGTGCAAAAACCGTTGTAAACTGAAACAAATTACAGGCAATTGTTTAACTTCACAGCTGCCTGAAACAGTTGTAACAAACAACTGACAAACCAGAAACTGTAAAAGGAAAAGCTTTTAAAATGTGGAAACATCACAAATGTCTATCAACTGATGAACAGATAAACAAACCGTCATGTATCTACTCAATGGAATATTATTCAGCCATAAAAAGGAATGAATTCTGATACCTGCTACAACATGAATAAACCTTGAAAACATTATGCTGTGTTAATGCAGCCAGATATTGTTTCATTCCACTATTGTTTCATTCCACTAATATAAAACATCCAGAAAAAGGTATATCCATAGAGGCAGAAAGTAGATTAGTGATTACCAGGGATTGGGAGAAAGTGTATACTCTCTCTTGCTCTTTGGCTTGCTTGCTCTGATGGAAGCCAGTTGCTATGTTGTAAACTATCCTATAGAAAGGCCAAATGGCAAGGAACTGAGAGAGGTGCTCTAGCCAACAGCAAGCAAGAAACAGAGTCCTTCAGTTCAACAGCCTACAAGGAATTGAACCTGACAACAACCACATGAATGAACATAGAAGAAGGTCCTTCTTCAGTTAAGTCTTCAGATGAGACTGCAGTCCTGGCCAACAACCTTGACTGCAGCTTTGTGAGAGACCTGGAGGCAAAGGCACCCAGCTAAGTCAGGCCCAGATTCTGGGGCCTCAGAAAATATAAGATATTGAATGTTTAAATCACTACATTTGGGGGTAAGTTGTTAAGCAGCAATAGATAATTAATAAAGATGAATATTTGCTTAAAACAATAGATTACAGATACTTTAACTGTAAAGTCAGCATCTTTCTTAATGGGGAAAACCCTAGAGGCATTCCCAGCAAGGTCAGAAAGAAGATAAGAGGCCAGGCGCAGGGGCTCATGCCTGTAATCCCAGCACTTTGGGAGGCTGAGGCAGGTGGATCATAAGGTCAGGAGTTTGAGACTAGCCTGGCCAAGATGATGAAACCCCGTCTCCACTAAAAATACAAAAACTAGCCAGGCGTGGTGGTGGACACCTGTAATCCCAGCTACTTGGGAGGTTGAGGCAGGAGAATTGCCTGAACCCGGGAGGCAGAGGTTGCAGTGGGCCGAGATCGTGCCACTGCATTGCAGCTTGGGCGACAAGAGTGAAATTCGGTCTTAAATTTTTTGTTTTTTTTTTTAAAGAAAGAAGACGAGGATGTCCACTATCTCCAGGACACTTTCACATTGTATGGAGGAACTAGCCAATGCAATAAGACTAGAGAAAGTAAGTAAAGGGATAACAGTTGGAAAAGAAGAAGTAACACCATCTGTATTTTCCAACGTAAGAGTACATCTAGAAAACTTTATAGAGAATCTATCATGAAAACTAATTGAAACAATAAAGATTTCAGCAAGATACCAGGATATAAAGTTAACATGCAAAAATCAATATTGTTCATATATACAAAACATAACCAGTTAGAAGATATAACACATGACAAAATTCATTTACAATAGTAAAAAAAAAAGATTAAATACTTAGTAACAGACTTGAGAAATTTTCAAAACCTGTTTTAAATAAAACTATAAAGTACCTAAAGGACACAAAAGTAAACTCAAAAGATGGAAAGACAGCCTTGTTCCTAGAAATACATACTTACGTATTTAGAGGAAAAGAAAAAACCATGATGTGCATAACTATCAGAAACTTCAGAAAATAATACACATATACACACATACAAAAGGATGAAACCAAAAACTTGATAAAGCAAGTTTTGCAGTCAAACACCATCAAAAATGTTTAAATCAATGTAATCAAGAGGAAATAATCCAGTGAATTCAGACATCTACTTTTAAAAGGCATTATTTTTGAAAACTTACATAATTTAAACATAAGCTGTGTATTAAATTATAATGAATATTACTTTCCTTAGGTATGATAATGACATTATGTCTATAATTTACTTTCAAATCATTCAGCTTCTGGGGGGCAGAGGAGTAGGAGACAGAAAAGGGAAAGAGAAAGCAAATGTGGCAAAATGTCAAAATTGGTTAAATTTAGCTGAAGGGTATACGGGTGTTCTTTCTATGTTTTCAACTTTCTTGTTAGTTTGAAATTTTTCAAAATAAAAGGATGGGACAAAGGACATGACAGAAAAGATGGCAGGTGTAAGGCTAGATTTCCTTCCTTGACCTCTTGAAAATCGTGCCAAACAACAGAGAGTACAAGAAATAGCAATGCAACCCTCCTGCAAAAAATCAGGAGGCAGCTAGACAGAGAGGGAAATGTAAGATATCTAAATTTATCTTCCTTAGTGGTAAGTTAACAGACAATTAACACGGGTGCATTAAAAAAACAATGGTGTAAACATAGTATTTAGCACTTGGAGGTAATCATAAAAAGAACTAAAACAAATGAAGCGTGGAGGATGCATGAAAAGAGACTTTTACTTATATTTTACGCTATCTGTTTATATGAAGTATCACATGTAGTAGTAGTAATAACAATAATAGAGTTTCCCAATTACATGGACTATCCACAAAGATTCTGTGACGGAAGACACTGTACCCAGAAAAAAGGCATTTCTCATCATCTTCACTACCTTGAAGTGAAATATTTAAAATACAATTGTAAATGGTTAAATACTTTAAAATACTATCGGGTTTAGTAGAATCACAGGTCTACCTACATGAGTACCATGATCATGATACCAACAAATAACAAATTAATACATTAAGATGACATATCCTATTATTTCAAATAACTTAGAATTATGTTCATTCTTGTTTTTAAAAAATTTGAATAAACAGACTCACAGTTCCACAAGGTTTGGAAGCTTCTGAGCAAGGTTTTCTGGCTGAAAATTAAAAACTCAGAATTAAATTTTATTTTTGAAAAATGTCGAAACATTTCTAATTTATTTAAATACAAAGTACTACCTTTTTGAGGGGTGTAAATTTTGAGAAAATGTGAAAATAATTAATCAGCAGGTCTGGGTTCTATTCTTACAGAGACCATACTACAATTTAAATTTATAAATTCGAACAATAAAAAGCAATGTCTCTTAGAGCAGTGGTCCCCAACATTTTTGTCTCCAGGGACTGGTTTCCTGGAAGACCAATTTTCCAGATAAGGTTGTGGGGGTGGTGTGGGGATGATTCAAGCGCATTACGTTTATTTTGCATTTTATTTCTATTATTATTGCATTGTAATACATAATTAAATAATTATAGAACTCACCATAATGAAGAATCAGTGGGAGCTCTAAGCTTGTTTTCCTGCAACTAGACGGTCCCATCTGGGGGTGATGGGAGACTGTGACAGATCGTCAGGCATTGGATTCTCATAACAAGTGCGCAACCTAGATCCCTCACGTGTGCAGTTCACAATAGGGTTTCTGCTATGAGAATCTAATGCTGCTGCTGATAGGACAAGAGACGGCATTCAGTCGGTAATGCAAGTGACAGGGAGTGGCTGTAAATACAGATGAAGCTTCGCTCGCTTGCCTGCCACTCACCTCCTGCTGCGCGGCCCCAGTCCTAACAGGTACCAGGTCCATAGCCCAGGAATTGGGGACCCCTGCCTTAGAGAAACCACAAACCTCATAATCCATGGTCATGGAAGAAACGAAAATGTGCTTCACAGACACAGACAGAGGGAAGAACCAGAAACTGAAGTGACACAACTGGAAGCTGAGGAACACCGAAGGTTGCTGGCAACTCCCAGCAAGGAGAAACACAAAGAGCACATGCTCCCTCAGAGCCCTGAGAAGGAACCAATCTGAAAAGGAACCATTTCGGACCACACCTTGATTGCGGAATTCTTGTCTTAAGAACTGTCAGAGAATACATTTTTGTTGTTTCAAGTCACCCAGTTTTTGATAATTTGTCACGGCAGCCCTAAAAAACTAATATATCCTCCAAATTCCCAAATCATGCTCCTCAAGAGAAAATAAGGGAAATCTGCAGGGCCCCCAGGTACAAGACCCGACTAAGCTCCAAATGAACAGGGAAAGCTGGAGCTCATGTGGTCCAAGGGAGTGTCAGACCTGGCCACAGGTCTGGAGATCAGAGTAGAGGTGTGATGTGGGAGGGACAGGAAATTGGCCATTGGCAGAAGAGAGAAAGGCAGACAAACCTAGGTCCCTTACCCAGAAAAAGTCAGAGTCCTGAAAGGGCTGGCCTTTCCATGAAAAGAATCCTAGAACAATTCTACTCACAGACTGAAAGCAGGCTTCTCTCTGCTGGAGGTACTGGGTAGGGGAGAAAGCCTCCTGTAAATAACTGAAAGCCAGTCTGCGTACACACACACACACACACACAGATATATGCATATATACACATATAATCTCTCTCTCTCTCTCTCTCTCACACACACACACACACACACACACACAGGGGGTTCAAATTTACACAAACGAAAAGAAAGAGTCGAAAGGCTGAAGGAGCACACTGAGTCAGAACTAATTTTTTTCATCTACATTCAAGCATACTATAGGGTAAACTGTGTATCAGTAATAACGAATCGAGAATGGCTTTTTAGAAGACATTAGGTCTGACCCGAGTTCCAAAAGACATAAATTATAACAGGCTGACATGGAATGGAGAGGAGGGTAGTTCTGTATAGCTTTCTAGGCACAAGAAGCAACATACGAAAAGCCAAAAGAAAACAAGGTACAACTGGGAAACTGCAAATACAATCTATTCTGCCATAACTACATAACAGCACTCCTGAAGAAATCTTACATTTTCAAAAATGTTAGAAAAACAATCATGTCAATAGAAAAACTAATGTGTTAAGGACTAGAAAGTTGACTATTTTAAATAACCAAGAAATTTTTCATAGAGAAACTTGGATTTTTAACAATGAGCATGTGTCTTTTATAATTGAAAAAAATTAAAATTGAATTTTAAGATCTGCTTTGTGCAGATTATACACAATTATAATCAATTGTATACAATTTGAGATCTAAACATTCACTAGGACAAGTGACATTAGTTTGGTATGTCTGGGCCATTGGGTATGAAGATGTATGATTTTACAGAGAATGGCAAGGAACAGATCACTAAGGGCTTATATTTTATACTAAGGAATAGCTTTTTAAAAATCCTGAACACAATGGAATATCACTGGTTTATTTTAAACCAGAAAATGTCATTATTAATGTCATACTGGCACACTGATGTATTTAAATAGTTAGCAACAGTATCCCAAACTGTTTATATATACATATCCTTCCCTTTTGTGATAACCAAGTATCACTGAATATGAATATTGTTAAGAAATCAAGGAAGCATTTTCGGGTACCCACTCTTATCAGTACCATTTGTATTTCGTTTTGAAATGCTGAAAGCTGTGATTCTTTTTGCCCCATGTTTCTATACTGATATATGCAACAAGGTCCTTCAAAACTAGTCATTTCTCAGATGTTCCTTGTGGATCCGTCTAAATCCCTGGTGTGTTTTGTTTTTATTATCAGTACCTCCCTTGAGACTATACACTTCTGTTTACAGGCATACATACAAAGCATCCTAGAAAAATTAGGGAACCAGTGGGTGGAGGGCCTTCATTATAGCTGTTCCTATAAAAAGGAAAGATTTGTCCAAAAAGAAATGCTGTTTGACTGTTAGACCTTCAACTAGTTTCATCTGCTAATATCAATACTTTATCTGGCTAATTCACACACTCCACGGCCATTCTTTCTGCATGTCTACTTGGCTCCATCAAATAGCATTCTAATCTTTCCATGACAAACTAGTTAGTTCTTTTGAGCTGTAGCTCTACACACAATTAAGCACTGAAATAATGCTTTTGCTGCCAATAGAACATCTCTATGTCTTTATTAACAAGTAGGTACATTGTGTTTTTATTTGAAAATAAGCACATTCACTTTGAGAAAATTGCAGTTCATTAGAATAATGCCTTAAAACACACAGACATTTAGGAATAGATGCCCCAAACTCCTGGCAAATAATCAGCCCTTGCACAGGCTGTGACTGACACCTACTGGTGTTCCATAATATCACTCTCTGTTTTCTAATGCCGTATTTTTAGCAATGTAGCTGACAAATGCTATACGTTTTAATTTTTATACTTCTATAATTTAGATACAGCATGTAAGAGACTAGACAATTAGAAATTAATGTCAGAATTTTTGTTACTTTGTGGGTAACCAAGCTCTAATGTTGGATTATGGAAGTCACACAAACTAGTGTATCCTAATCCATAGGATTTACAAGCTATGAAGTGTTTTAATGTTTTTAAATTTAAAATCCTGATAAAAGCAATAGTCTTAACGTGCTTCTCAAATCTATTACTATTATTGCCTTCTTGTTTCACTATTTGAAACAGAAAAGTTTATCAAATGAATATAACATGTACTCAAATACATCCTACTAAATTACCTAGAAATTGTTTTTCTAAATCAAGCCAAGGATTCTCTTCATTAAATCCCATTTACATTATTATCTAGCTAAACAACTTTTCTTTACAATAATGAAAAAGTAAACTTTAGCAAGCACAGTTAGTATAAAACTTACCCCAAATTCTGAATCAATAATGCTTTACCATATCCTTTTAGACTCCACTTAAATGGGAATGTTTTAAAATTTTTAAACTTGGAACAAATACGTCAAATATTTTGCAAACATCATCATGTTCAGTGATATCTTCTGGTGGGCACTGTGCATTACCTACTTTCTTTCCTTCTCTTTCCGAACACCTGCTAGGACTGCACATCTTTCATCAAGCTGGCCACGGCTAAGTAACTTGCTTGGTCAGTGAAATTAAGCCAAAGTGGAAGCCTTGACAAGATTGAGCACAAAAGACCTCACCCCTTCCACAGAGACCGCCACATGCTGGACGTTTTGTCAGCTTCATTCCTGAGCAGAGGCTCAGTGTAGACAAGAAATATGTGTGCTGTTATAAGCCACTAGGACTCAGGGTTCGGAAAAACCTGCTCCATCCTGGCTTCTAACAACACATTTCAAAGAAGTCACAGATTAAATGTATTTCAGTTCTTACAGAAGTTATAAAAAGTAGAAGAAAGCAGAATGAATTTGGACCACTATCTCATACCATATACAAAAATTAACTCAAAATGGATCAGCAACTTAAATTTAAGAGCTAAAACCAAACTTCACAGAAGAAAACATGAGTAAATCTCCATAATCTTAGATTTGGCAATGAATTGATAGCTATTACATCAAAAGCATGAGCAGCAATAGAAACAATAGACACACTGGCCGGGTGCAGTGGCTCATGCCTATAATCTCAGCATTTCGGGAGGCCAAGGTGGGTGGATCATTTGAAATCAAGAGTTCGAGACCAGCCTGACCAACCTGGTCAAACGTCATCTCTACTAAAAATACAAAAAAAATAGGTGGGCATGGTGGCATGTGCCTATAGTACCAGCTACTCCAGAGGTTGAGGCAAGAGAATCCCTTGGACCCAGGAGGGGGAGGTTACAGTGAGCTGAGATTGTGCCACTGCACTCCAGCTTGGGCGACAGAGTGAGACTCCGCCTCAAAATAAATAAATGAAAAAACAGGGCTGGATGCGGCAGCTTACGCCTGTAATCCCAGCACTTCGAGAGGCTGAGCCAGGTGGATCACGAGGTCAAGGGATGGAGACCATCCTGGCCAACATGGTGAAACCCCATGCCTACTAAAAATATAAAAATTAGCTAGGCATGGTGGCATGCACCTGTAGTCCCAGGTATTCAGGAGGCTGAGGCAGGAGAATTGCTTGAACCCAGGAGGCAGAGGTTGCAGTGAGCCGAGATGGCGCCACTGCACTCCAGCCTGGCAACAGAGTGAGACTCCATCTCAAAAAAAAAAAAAAAAAAAAAAAAAAGATACAGTGGATGTCATCAAAACATAAAAACTTGTGTGCATTACAGGACATTACAAGAAAGTAAAAAACACAACCTATAGAATGGGAGAAAATACTTACAAATCATGTATCTGGTAAGGGTCTAGCATTCAGACTATAAAAAGAACCCTTACAATTCAATAACAAAATGACAACTCAATTAAAAAATGGGCAAAGGATCTGAATAGACATTTCACCCAAGAAGATATGCAAATGGCCAACGAGCACATGTAAAGATGCTAGCATTAGGGAAATGCAAATCAAAACTACAATGAGGTGACACTTCATACCCACTAAGACAGCTGTAACACTAACAGAAAAAGGAAAATAACAAGTGTCGGCAAGGATGTGGAGAAACTGGAACCATTGTGCATTGCTGGCGGTAATGTAAAATGGCTCAGTCACTGTGGAAAAGTTTGGTGGTTCCTCAAAAAATTAAGCATAAAATTATCATACGATCCTGAAATTCCTCTCTTATTTATATACCCAAACGAACTGAAAACAGGTCCTTTAACATGTACATTCACGTTCATAACAGCACTACTCACAATAGCTAAAAGGTGGAAATAGCCCAAATGTCCGTCAGTAGATGAATGGGTAAACAAATGGTGGTATAGCCATACAATGGGATCCTACTGAACCACAAAAAAAAAAAAAAAAATGAAGTACAGACTTATGCTAAAACTTGGATAAACCTTGGAAACATTTTGCTAAGTTAAAGAAGCCAGATACACAAAGTTTCATATTTTGTGATCCCATTTATATAAAATATCTAGAGTTAACCCAGAGAGAAAACAGATTGCTGGTTACTAGGGCTGGGTGTGGGAGCTGAGGGTGGGGGCGAGGGAATGGGGAGAAACTGCTTAATGGGTGAGGGGTTTTACTCTGGAGTGAATGAAATGTTTGGAACTAGACAGAAGCGGCTGCATACACGGTGAATGTACTGAATCCTACTGTTCATTTCAATAGGATTAATTTTATGTTATGTCAGTTTCACCCCAATAAATTAGTTTTCATTTTTAAAAAGCTAATGAAGTTTTGGTACTGAAGGAATAAAAAGTACTTCATTCACAAACTACCACAACACACTTAACAAACTTTTTAGTTGGATCAATAATTTGATGTCACTGCTTCCAAGCAGGTACACGGCATGAGTTAAATACCACGTGTCCAGATTTTTTAAAACTGTGGTAGACCTCTTTTCAACTTGCCCATTCCTTCTCCAGTATTTCCCTCCATTTGTATATATGTCATAGAGCAATATTTATCAACAGAGGAATCAGAAACCCTAGCAGGCTAATGGTACAGAATGAGGGAACCAGCATTCTTTCTTCTTCCGCAGTAGCATAAACGCCTTCAGGGTCCTAGTTACCATTACCTTTGTCTCTTGGCTCACTTCATAATTATTACTCACTTTCCTTTGTTTCTCTCTCTGCCACGATGGAAACATTCTCCATCTGTGCTGTCCAATATGGCAGACACTAGCCACATGTGGCTATGAAGCAATTAAAATGTGGTTATGTGATGGAGGAACTGAAGTTTTAATATTATTTCACTTTAATTTAAATGTTAATGCCAGGCATGGTGGCTCATGTCTGTAATCCTAACACTTTGGGAGGCTGAGGGAGGTGGATCACCTGAGGTCAGGAGTTCAAGACCAGCCTGGCCAACATGGTGAAACCCCGTCTCTACTAAAAACACAAAAATTAGCCAGGCGTGGTGGTGGGTGCCTGTAATCTCAGCTACTCGGGAGGCTGAGGCAGGAGAATCACTTGAACCGGGGAGGCAGAGGTGAGCTGAGTTCATGCCACTGTACTTCAGCCTGGGTGAAACATTGTCTCCAAAAAAAAAAAAAAGTTAATAGCACATGTGGCTGGTAAAGTGTGCAGAATTCATACCTTTATATTCACTACTGATTTTTCACTTAAACTCAGCTCTTTCAAATATAAAACATAAAGAATACTTAACTGTATGAATGATAAATGTTTTAGATTATTTTTCTTAGAAATAAATGAAAGTATTTACTTAGCATTTATAGAGATTAAAATTGTCATCTTAAGAAATGTAAACGAAAATATTTTAAGTACCTTCAAAACTGCAAATGTTTTCTGGCAAAAAACATAAAACAAACATCGAGACTGATATTTTTAACTTAGCAAAAACTTAACAGAATGAGCTCAAAATAAAAAAACACTATACATCTAGTACATTTACAAGAATAAAATGTTTCTGAATTTGATAGAAATTTGATTGCCAAGAAGAGATTTTTCAAAAGAAAAAACAGGCATCAAAAATTGCTGAAATGCCTCTTGAAGTATTTATCTTAAAAATACTTGTTAAAACTGGAAGTTATATAAATGTCAGAAACAAGGGTTGGAGGTTACAAGCATGAAGAGTCTTATCTAGCTTTTTATTTTTTAAAAATCCTATTTAATAAATATGCCATAAGTATGACTTTATAAATGAAATTTTCAAAGCAATATAAAATACACACAAAAATAGAATACCAAACACATTCCCATTAAGCCAGATCAATGATTTAAGATTATGCATAGCTTGAACAATTCTGTAAGTTTATGACATAACTGTTTGGTTTGGGGGCGTGGGGTGGGGAGCATGTTCCAAGATCAGTGTACAAGTGCCTTACTTACATAACGTATGTATTTGTTGACTGATTCGATGGGACTAACATTTAGACACTGGCGTCTCACTTCTAGTACACAGGTGCCTCATTATAGTGAATGCCTGAAAAATGAATTTAAACTTGTGGAAACATACATATACCAATGGTTTTGAGTCTTTTGCTTGCAAATAACACCCTTCAAGTATACAAGAAAATGGTCTATTCTAAGGAAAAGACCCCTAGCCCTGCCACCTCTTTCTTTTTTTTTTTTTTTTTTTTTTTTTTTGAGACAGAGTCTTGCTCTGTCGCCCAGGCTGGAGTGCAGTGGCCTGATCTCAGCTCACTGCAAGCTCCGCCTCCCGGGTCTACGCCATTCTCCTGCCACCTCTTTCTAAACTGTCCCCCTCCTAACTCCCTAGGCAGAAACTACAAATTACAGGGTACATGCTAAGTCAGGTTCCCTATATTTTATTTAAAAAGCAAAGAATGATACATGTTTTAAAAATATTTCTAGCAAGCTAGACTTTTATTCACAGGAAAACTCAGACACAGGCTTTACAAAAATTAACTGGGAAAATTCACTTAACATGCAGCACTTCATTTCTACACAGTGGATAAACGTGGTTAAATTTTAACGGCATGGTGGTGCTAGACTAGGAAGAGGTTATCAATAAATATCTACAGAATTAAAATGAAGCAAAACTAACTGGACCACAAATTAGGAGACCTTATTTTTGCACTGAAAAGCCATAAAAGTGACTTTAGAACCAACCATTATCCTTTTCCTACTTTCTTCAGAAAGAAAAAATATCCACATTATCAATAAAGCTTATAGCTTTAAAATCCTATGACTCCATAAATAGAGTTATGGAACAGACATTCATTTTCCTGAAAAATGAAAGTCTTTATGACATATGAGAGGCTTGAGTTTCTTAATTATTTGACAAGGAGTCACTGTTCCACATTACTGACAAGGAAGCGGTAACAATGACAGAAAAGCTTCTAAATCTGAAAATTCAATAGGAAAATAAGTTGTTGTAACAAAACTTAATTTTCAGGCACATGTGTATTATGAAGACAGGATAAATGTAATGGCTGTCTTCCAGAACAGTACCACATATTACATACAAACACTAAAACACTAACAGACCATCAGAATGCTTTACTATTTAATATACTCACATATTTCCACATAGTCAATTTAAGAAACAGAGATGCTTTTATACAGAGCCAGCTCAAGAACAGTGCAATCATGGCGATTATGGAGGTCCTGCATCCTAGCAGCAGTTCAAGCTGCAAGGATCCAACAGACCGGAGAAAAACAGGAAGTCCTTGCTCTGGAATTCAAAATGAACCAAACCAACAACAAAACTTAATTCCCGCTCCCTGTTTCTGCTACCGCACTTGGCTGTATGATGCTTTTTTAGCCCATCTCCTTAACTTACTGTTTTTCCCCTTACGGTGTTCTGATCCTTATTTGATCCAGATCCTACTATTACCAAATTCAAGTGGGGGGATGGCAGATATAGTTGTGTGACTTTCCTAGCCATCAACCTCTCTCACTCTCATCTAGCCACCGGCTAAGAGAGTCATCTATGTCAATATGGCATAAACATATGCATCACTGTAAATCAAAATATTTAGACTCACTGATTAGAAAGCTTGATAAAACCTTAGTGGTACTGTATTCTAACCATCTTATTTTAACTGACTCTGAACTATAAAAATAAATATTTACTGAAACTAATATAAACCAAACTTACTAGTAGGGCTTTCCCTTTTCCTATAAACGCTTAAGTAAGGCTCTGTTTCTTTCAGACTCCACCCCTACCCTCACACTCTCCACCCATCTACAACTGTAATCACTATCAGTTTGATGTACTTTCTATGCCTTAGTTTACTTGTCTATAAAATAAAGATAATAGTGCCTACATCATAGAATTGTCCCGAGGATTAAATAACACATGCCATTTGCTTAAAACTGAGCACTTGGTACAGACTCAAACAGTGCTAGCTGCTATCAGATTTTAACTAATCCAATATTGATGAATATTGAGGTTTTAACAATTTTTCATCATATTCAATCCTGTGATGAACATTCTTGTTCACCAGACTTTTCTATTGGGTAGATTCTTACAAGTGAAAATGCCGATTCAAACACATATCCATGTACAGTTTTGCTAGATATGGCCCAACCACCCAACAAAAACATTAATTTCCATTAAGAGTATGTGACAGTATCTTCTCCCAACTGTACCCAACACTGGGTATTAATTATCCTTAACACTAGGTGTTAATCTTTTTTTTTTTTTTTTTTTTTTTTGAGACAAGGTCTCACTGTGTTGCCCAGGCTGGTTTCAAACTCCTTGGCTCACATGATCCTCCCATCTTGGCCAAGAAGCTGGTATGCCTCGATGCCTGGCTAGGTGTTAATCTTTGCCAATCTGATAGGTAAAAATGATTAGTGTTTTATCACTTCCTCTAAAAGTTGAGCACCTTTTTTTTTTTTTTTTTTTTTTTT